>NW_028276191.1:0-39416 GCF_052056855.1 Sturnus vulgaris | reverse complement strand
TTCCCGAGCGAGCACTCGACTCAGTGCAATGCACCCGGAAGGACGCTCTCGCTCGCCTTTCAAGGAGCGATTCCTAACAGCAGAAGCAGCAGAGGCACAAACTGCATGACGAGAAGGGACAACGTAGAACACGTCTCTGTCCTGGCACATTTTCGTGTGCGATACTTCCCTCCGGGTCTTCGGGCCTTGCGAAGCTCCGTGTACTGCGAGCGCTGCTACTCGCAGCTCAGAAGGACCGTGGAGCTAGCGGCGAATTCGAGAGCTCTTCGCTGCACTGCGCCGCTCGCAAGCGGCTTCGTTCTTCGCCTTCTGCCGTCCGGCGAGAGCTGAACTCCGGCGGTCAGTTGCAGCTCTGCCCAACAGCGTGTTCTCAGTTCTGCGGGCAAGCACGCCCTCTTGCCTTAGCCCCGAGAGCAAAGTCCCGAGCGAGCACTCGACTCAGTGCAATGCACCCGGAAGGACGCTCTCGCTCGCCTTTCAAGGAGCGATTCCTAACAGCAGAAGCAGCAGAGGCACAAACTGCATGACGAGAAGGGACAACGTAGAACACGTCTCTGTCCTGGCACATTTTCGTGTGCGATGCTTCCCTCCGGGTCTTCGGGCCTTGCGAAGGCTCCGTGTACTGCGAGCGCTGCTACTCGCAGCTGAGAAGGACCGTGGAGCTAGCGGCGAATTCGGAGAGCTCTTCGCTGCACTGCGCCGCTCGCAAGCGGCTTCGTTCTTCGCCTTCTGCCGTCCGGCGAGAGCTGAACTCCGGCGGTCAGTTGCAGCTCTGCCCAACAGCGTGTTCTCAGTTCTGCGGGCAAGCACGCCCTCTTGCCTTGGCCCCGAGAGCAAAGTCCCGAGCGAGCACTCGACTCAGTGCAATGCACCCGGAAGGACGCTCTCGCTCGCCTTTCAAGGAGCGATTCCTAACAGCAGAAGCAGCAGAGGCACAAACTGCATGACGAGAAGGGGACAACGTAGAACACGTCTCTGTCCTGGCACATTTTCGTGTGCGATGCTTCCCTCCGGGTCTTCGGGCCTTGCGAAGCTCCGTGTACTGCGAGCGCTGCTACTCGCAGCTCAGAAGGACCGTGGAGCTGGCGGCGAATTCGGAGAGCTCTTCGCTGCACTGCGCCGCTCGCAAGCGGCTTCGTTCTTCGCCTTCTGCCGTCCGGCGAGAGCTGAACTCCGGCGGTCAGTTGCAGCTCTGCCCAACAGCGTGTTCTCAGTTCTGCGGGCAAGCACGCCCCCCCCCCCCCCCCCCCCCCCCCCCCCCCCCCCCCCCCCCCCCCCCCCCCCCCCCCCCCCCCCCCCCCCCCCCCCCCCCCCCCCCCCCCCCCCCCCCCCCCCCCCCCCCCCCCCCCCCCCCCCCCCCCCCCCCCCCCCCCCCCCCCCCCCCCCTCTTGCCTTGGCCCCGGGAGCAAAGTCCCGAGCGAGCACTCGACTCAGTGCAATGCACCCGGAAGGACGCTCTCGCTCGCCTTTCAAGGAGCGATTCCTAACAGCAGAAGCAGCAGAGGCACAAACGGCATGACGAGAAGGGACAACGTAGAACACGTCTCTGTCCTGGCACATTTTCGTGTGCGATGCTTCCCTCCGGGTCTTCGGGCCTTGCGAAGCTCCGTGTACTGCGAGCGCTGCTACTCGCAGCTGAGAAGGGACCGTGGAGCTAGCGGCGAATTCGGAGAGCTCTTCGCTGCACTGCGCCGCTCGCAAGCGGCTTCGTTCTTCGCCTTCTGCCGTCCGGCGAGAGCTGAACTCCGGCGGTCAGTTGCAGCTCTGCCCAACAGCGTGTTCTCAGTTCTGCGGGCAAGCACGCCCTCTTGCCTTGGCCCCGGGAGCAAAGTCCCGAGCGAGCACTCGACTCAGTGCAATGCACCCGGAAGGACGCTCTCGCTCGCCTTTCAAGGAGCGATTCCTAACAGCAGAAGCAGCAGAGGCACAAACTGCATGACGAGAAGGGACAACGTAGAACACGTCTCTGTCCTGGCACATTTTCGTGTGCGATGCTTCCCTCCGGGTCTTCGGGCCTTGCGAAGCTCCGTGTACTGCGAGCGCTGCTACTCGCAGCTGAGAAGGACCGTGGAGCTAGCGGCGAATTCGGAGAGCTCTTCGCTGCACTGCGCCGCTCGCAAGCGGCTTCGTTCTTCGCCTTCTGCCGTCCGGCGAGAGCTGAACTCCGGCGGTCAGTTGCAGCTCTGCCCAACAGCGTGTTCTCAGTTCTGCGGGCAAGCACGCCCTCTTGCCTTGGCCCCGGGAGGCAAAGTCCCGAGCGAGCACTCGACTCAGTGCAATGCACCCGGAAGGACGCTCTCGCTCGCCTTTCAAGGAGCGATTCCTAACAGCAGAAGCAGCAGAGGCACAAACTGCATGACGAGAAGGGACAACGTAGAACACGTCTCTGTCCTGGCACATTTTCGTGTGCGATGCTTCCCTCCGGGTCTTCGGGCCTTGCGAAGCTCCGTGTACTGCGAGCGCTGCTACTCGCAGCTGAGAAGGACCGTGGAGCTAGCGGCGAATTCGGAGAGCTCTTCGCTGCACTGCGCCGCTCGCAAGCGGCTTCGTTCTTCGCCTTCTGCCGTCCGGCGAGAGCTGAACTCCGGCGGTCAGTTGCAGCTCTGCCCAACAGCGTGTTCTCAGTTCTGCGGGCAAGCACGCCCTCTTGCCTTGGCCCCGGGAGCAAAGTCCCGAGCGAGCACTCGACTCAGTGCAATGCACCCGGAAGGACGCTCTCGCTCGCCTTTCAAGGAGCGATTCCTAACAGCAGAAGCAGCAGAGGCACAAACTGCATGACGAGAAGGGACAACGTAGAACACGTCTCTGTCCTGGCACATTTTCGTGTGCGATGCTTCCCTCCGGGTCTTCGGGCCTTGCGAAGCTCCGTGTACTGCGAGCGCTGCTACTCGCAGCTGAGAAGGACCGTGGAGCTAGCGGCGAATTCGGAGAGCTCTTCGCTGCACTGCGCCGCTCGCAAGCGGCTTCGTTCTTCGCCTTCTGCCGTCCGGCGAGAGCTGAACTCCGGCGGTCAGTTGCAGCTCTGCCCAACAGCGTGTTCTCAGTTCTGCGGGCAAGCACGCCCTCTTGCCTTGGCCCCGGGAGCAAAGTCCCGAGCGAGCACTCGACTCAGTGCAATGCACCCGGAAGGACGCTCTCGCTCGCCTTTCAAGGAGCGATTCCTAACAGCAGAAGCAGCAGAGGCACAAACTGCATGACGAGAAGGGACAACGTAGAACACGTCTCTGTCCTGGCACATTTTCGTGTGCGATGCTTCCCTCCGGGTCTTCGGGCCTTGCGAAGCTCCGTGTACTGCGAGCGCTGCTACTCGCAGCTGAGAAGGACCGTGGAGCTAGCGGCGAATTCGGAGAGCTCTTCGCTGCACTGCGCCGCTCGCAAGCGGCTTCGTTCTTCGCCTTCTGCCGTCCGGCGAGAGCTGAACTCCGGCGGTCAGTTGCAGCTCTGCCCAACAGCGTGTTCTCAGTTCTGCGGGCAAGCACGCCCTCTTGCCTTGGCCCCGGGAGCAAAGTCCCGAGCGAGCACTCGACTCAGTGCAATGCACCCGGAAGGACGCTCTCGCTCGCCTTTCAAGGAGCGATTCCTAACAGCAGAAGCAGCAGAGGCACAAACTGCATGACGAGAAGGGACAACGTAGAAACACGTCTCTGCCCTGGCACATTTTCGTGTGCGATGCTTCCCTCCGGGTCTTCGGGCCTTGCGAAGCTCCGTGTACTGCGAGCGCTGCTACTCGCAGCTGAGAAGGACCGTGGAGCTAGCGGCGAATTCGGAGAGCTCTTCGCTGCACTGCGCCGCTCGCAAGCGGCTTCGTTCTTCGCCTTCTGCCGTCCGGCGACAGCTGAACTCCGGCGGTCAGTTGCAGCTCTGCCCAACAGCGTGTTCTCAGTTCTGCGGGCAAGCACGCCCTCTTGCCTTGGCCCCGGGAGCAAAGTCCCGAGCGAGCACTCGACTCAGTGCAATGCACCCGGAAGGACGCTCTCGCTCGCCTTTCAAGGAGCGATTCCTAACAGCAGAAGCAGCAGAGGCACAAACTGCATGACGAGAAGGGACAACGTAGAACACGTCTCTGCCCTGGCACATTTTCGTGTGCGATGCTTCCCTCCGGGTCTTCGGGCCTTGCGAAGCTCCGTGTACTGCGAGCGCTGCTACTCGCAGCTGAGAAGGACCGTGGAGCTAGCGGCGAATTCGGAGAGCTCTTCGCTGCACTGCGCCGCTCGCAAGCGGCTTCGTTCTTCGCCTTCTGCCGTCCGGCGACAGCTGAACTCCGGCGGTCAGTTGCAGCTCTGCCCAACAGCGTGTTCTCAGTTCTGCGGGCAAGCACGCCCTCTTGCCTTGGCCCCGGGAGCAAAGTCCCGAGCGAGCACTCGACTCAGTGCAATGCACCCGGAAGGACGCTCTCGCTCGTCTTTCAAGGAGCGATTCCTAACAGCAGAAGCAGCAGAGGCACAAACTGCATGACGAGAAGGGACAACGTAGAACACGTCTCTGTCCTGGCACATTTTCGTGTGCGATGCTTCCCTCCGGGTCTTCGGGCCTTGCGAAGCTCCGTGTACTGCGAGCGCTGCTACTCGCAGCTCAGAAGGACCGTGGAGCTAGCGGCGAATTCGGAGAGCTCTTCGCTGCACTGCGCCGCTCGCAAGCGGCTTCGTTCTTCGCCTTCTGCCGTCCGGCGAGAGCTGAACTCCGGCGGTCAGTTGCAGCTCTGCCCAACAGCGTGTTCTCAGTTCTGCGGGCAAGCACGCCCTCTTGCCTTGGCCCCGGGAGCAAAGTCCCGAGCGAGCACTCGACTCAGTGCAATGCACCCGGAAGGACGCTCTCGCTCGCCTTTCAAGGAGCGATTCCTAACAGCAGAAGCAGCAGAGGCACAAACTGCATGACGAGAAGGGACAACGTAGAACACGTCTCTGCCCTGGCACATTTTCGTGTGCGATGCTTCCCTCCGGGTCTTCGGGCCTTGCGAAGCTCCGTGTACTGCGAGCGCTGCTACTCGCAGCTCAGAAGGACCGTGGAGCTAGCGGCGAATTCGGAGAGCTCTTCGCTGCACTGCGCCGCTCGCAAGCGGCTTCGTTCTTCGCCTTCTGCCGTCCGGCGACAGCTGAACTCCGGCGGTCAGTTGCAGCTCTGCCCAACAGCGTGTTCTCAGTTCTGCGGGCAAGCACGCCCTCTTGCCTTGGCCCCGGGAGCAAAGTCCCGAGCGAGCACTCGACTCAGTGCAATGCACCCGGAAGGACGCTCTCGCTCGTCTTTCAAGGAGCGATTCCTAACAGCAGAAGCAGCAGAGGCACAAACTGCATGACGAGAAGGGACAACGTAGAACACGTCTCTGTCCTGGCACATTTTCGTGTGCGATGCTTCCCTCCGGGTCTTCGGGCCTTGCGAAGCTCCGTGTACTGCGAGCGCTGCTACTCGCAGCTCAGAAGGACCGTGGAGCTAGCGGCGAATTCGGAGAGCTCTTCGCTGCACTGCGCCGCTCGCAAGCGGCTTCGTTCTTCGCCTTCTGCCGTCCGGCGACAGCTGAACTCCGGCGGTCAGTTGCAGCTCTGCCCAACAGCGTGTTCTCAGTTCTGCGGGCAAGCACGCCCTCTTGCCTTGGCCCGGGAGCAAAGTCCCGAGCGAGCACTCGACTCAGTGCAATGCACCCGGAAGGACGCTCTCGCTCGTCTTTCAAGGAGCGATTCCTAACAGCAGAAGCAGCAGAGGCACAAACTGCATGACGAGAAGGGACAAACGTAGAACACGTCTCTGCCCTGGCACATTTTCGTGTGCGATGCTTCCCTCCGGGTCTTCGGGCCTTGCGAAGCTCCGTGTACTGCGAGCGCTGCTACTCGCAGCTCAGAAGGACCGTGGAGCTAGCGGCGAATTCGGAGAGCTCTTCGCTGCACTGCGCCGCTCGCAAGCGGCTTCGTTCTTCGCCTTCTGCCGTCCGGCGACAGCTGAACTCCGGCGGTCAGTTGCAGCTCTGCCCAACAGCGTGTTCTCAGTTCTGCGGGCAAGCACGCCCTCTTGCCTTGGCCCCGGGAGCAAAGTCCCGAGCGAGCACTCGACTCAGTGCAATGCACCCGGAAGGACGCTCCTCGCTCGTCTTTCAAGGAGCGATTCCTAACAGCAGAAGCAGCAGAGGCACAAACTGCATGACGAGAAGGGACAACGTAGAACACGTCTCTGTCCTGGCACATTTTCGTGTGCGATGCTTCCCTCCGGGTCTTCGGGCCTTGCGAAGCTCCGTGTACTGCGAGCGCTGCTACTCGCAGCTCAGAAGGACCGTGGAGCTAGCGGCGAATTCGGAGAGCTCTTCGCTGCACTGCGCCGCTCGCAAGCGGCTTCGTTCTTCGCCTTCTGCCGTCCGGCGACAGCTGAACTCCGGCGGTCAGTTGCAGCTCTGCCCAACAGCGTGTTCTCAGTTCTGCGGGCAAGCACGCCCTCTTGCCTTGGCCCCGGGAGCAAAGTCCCGAGCGAGCACTTCGACTCAGTGCAATGCACCCGGAAGGACGCTCTCGCTCGTCTTTCAAGGAGCGATTCCTAACAGCAGAAGCAGCAGAGGCACAAACTGCATGACGAGAAGGGACAACGTAGAACACGTCTCTGTCCTGGCACATTTTCGTGTGCGATGCTTCCCTCCGGGTCTTCGGGCCTTGCGAAGCTCCGTGTACTGCGAGCGCTGCTACTCGCAGCTCAGAAGGACCGTGGAGCTAGCGGCGAATTCGGAGAGCTCTTCGCTGCACTGCGCCGCTCGCAAGCGGCTTCGTTCTTCGCCTTCTGCCGTCCGGCGAGAGCTGAACTCCGGCGGTCAGTTGCAGCTCTGCCCAACAGCGTGTTCTCAGTTCTGCGGGCAAGCACGCCCTCTTGCCTTGGCCCCGGGAGCAAAGTCCCGAGCGAGCACTCGACTCAGTGCAATGCACCCGGAAGGACGCTCTCGCTCGTCTTTCAAGGAGCGATTCCTAACAGCAGAAGCAGCAGAGGCACAAACTGCATGACGAGAAGGGACAACGTAGAACACGTCTCTGCCCTGGCACATTTTCGTGTGCGATGCTTCCCTCCGGGTCTTCGGGCCTTGCGAAGCTCCGTGTACTGCGAGCGCTGCTACTCGCAGCTGAGAAGGACCGTGGAGCTAGCGGCGAATTCGGAGAGCTCTTCGCTGCACTGCGCCGCTCGCAAGCGGCTTCGTTCTTCGCCTTCTGCCGTCCGGCGAGAGCTGAACTCCGGCGGTCAGTTGCAGCTCTGCCCAACAGCGTGTTCTCAGTTCTGCGGGCAAGCACGCCCTCTTGCCTTGGCCCCGGGAGCAAAGTCCCGAGCGAGCACTCGACTCAGTGCAATGCACCGGAAGGACGCTCTCGCTCGCCTTTCAAGGAGCGATTCCTAACAGCAGAAGCAGCAGAGGCACAAACTGCATGACGAGAAGGGACAACGTAGAACACGTCTCTGTCCTGGCACATTTTCGTGTGCGATGCTTCCCTCCGGGTCTTCGGGCCTTGCGAAGCTCCGTGTACTGCGAGCGCTGCTACTCGCAGCTGAGAAGGACCGTGGAGCTAGCGGCGAATTCGGAGAGCTCTTCGCTGCACTGCGCCGCTCGCAAGCGGCTTCGTTCTTCGCCTTCTGCCGTCCGGCGAGAGCTGAACTCCGGCGGTCAGTTGCAGCTCTGCCCAACAGCGTGTTCTCAGTTCTGCGGGCAAGCACGCCCTCTTGCCTTGGCCCCGGGAGCAAAGTCCCGAGCGAGCACTCGACTCAGTGCAATGCACCCGGAAGGACGCTCTCGCTCGCCTTTCAAGGAGCGATTCCTAACAGCAGAAGCAGCAGAGGCACAAACTGCATGACGAGAAGGGACAACGTAGAACACGTCTCTGTCCTGGCACATTTTCGTGTGCGATGCTTCCCTCCGGGTCTTCGGGCCTTGCGAAGCTCCGTGTACTGCGAGCGCTGCTACTCGCAGCTCAGAAGGACCGTGGAGCTAGCGGCGAATTCGGAGAGCTCTTCGCTGCACTGCGCCGCTCGCAAGCGGCTTCGTTCTTCGCCTTCTGCCGTCCGGCGACAGCTGACTCCGGCGGTCAGTTGCAGCTCTGCCCAACAGCGTGTTCTCAGTTCTGCGGGCAAGCACGCCCTCTTGCCTTGGCCCCGGGAGCAAAGTCCCGAGCGAGCACTCGACTCAGTGCAATGCACCCGGAAGGACGCTCTCGCTCGTCTTTCAAGGAGCGATTCCTAACAGCAGAAGCAGCAGAGGCACAAACTGCATGACGAGAAGGGACAACGTAGAACACGTCTCTGCCCTGGCACATTTTCGTGTGCGATGCTTCCCTCCGGGTCTTCGGGCCTTGCGAAGCTCCGTGTACTGCGAGCGCTGCTACTCGCAGCTGAGAAGGACCGTGGAGCTAGCGGCGAATTCGGAGAGCTCTTCGCTGCACTGCGCCGCTCGCAAGCGGCTTCGTTCTTCGCCTTCTGCCGTCCGGCGACAGCTGAACTCCGGCGGTCAGTTGCAGCTCTGCCCAACAGCGTGTTCTCAGTTCTGCGGGCAAGCACGCCCTCTTGCCTTGGCCCCGGGAGCAAAGTCCCGAGCGAGCACTCGACTCAGTGCAATGCACCCGGAAGGACGCTCTCGCTCGCCTTTCAAGGAGCGATTCCTAACAGCAGAAGCAGCAGAGGCACAAACTGCATGACGAGAAGGGACAACGTAGAACACGTCTCTGTCCTGGCACATTTTCGTGTGCGATGCTTCCCTCCGGGTCTTCGGGCCTTGCGAAGCTCCGTGTACTGCGAGCGCTGCTACTCGCAGCTGAGAAGGACCGTGGAGCTAGCGGCGAATTCGGAGAGCTCTTCGCTGCACTGCGCCGCTCGCAAGCGGCTTCGTTCTTCGCCTTCTGCCGTCCGGCGAGAGCTGAACTCCGGCGGTCAGTTGCAGCTCTGCCCAACAGCGTGTTCTCAGTTCTGCGGGCAAGCACGCCCTCTTGCCTTGGCCCCGGGAGCAAAGTCCCGAGCGAGCACTCGACTCAGTGCAATGCACCCGGAAGGACGCTCTCGCTCGTCTTTCAAGGAGCGATTCCTAACAGCAGAAGCAGCAGAGGCACAAACTGCATGACGAGAAGGGACAACGTAGAACACGTCTCTGCCCTGGCACATTTTCGTGTGCGATGCTTCCCTCCGGGTCTTCGGGCCTTGCGAAGCTCCGTGTACTGCGAGCGCTGCTACTCGCAGCTCAGAAGGACCGTGGAGCTAGCGGCGAATTCGGAGAGCTCTTCGCTGCACTGCGCCGCTCGCAAGCGGCTTCGTTCTTCGCCTTCTGCCGTCCGGCGAGAGCTGAACTCCGGCGGTCAGTTGCAGCTCTGCCCAACAGCGTGTTCTCAGTTCTGCGGGCAAGCACGCCCTCTTGCCTTGGCCCCGGGAGCAAAGTCCCGAGCGAGCACTCGACTCAGTGCAATGCACCCGGAAGGACGCTCTCGCTCGCCTTTCAAGGAGCGATTCCTAACAGCAGAAGCAGCAGAGGCACAAACTGCATGACGAGAAGGGACAACGTAGAACACGTCTCTGCCCTGGCACATTTTCGTGTGCGATGCTTCCCTCCGGGTCTTCGGGCCTTGCGAAGCTCCGTGTACTGCGAGCGCTGCTACTCGCAGCTGAGAAGGACCGTGGAGCTAGCGGCGAATTCGGAGAGCTCTTCGCTGCACTGCGCCGCTCGCAAGCGGCTTCGTTCTTCGCCTTCTGCCGTCCGGCGAGAGCTGAACTCCGGCGGTCAGTTGCAGCTCTGCCCAACAGCGTGTTCTCAGTTCTGCGGGCAAGCACGCCCTCTTGCCTTGGCCCCGGGAGCAAAGTCCCGAGCGAGCACTCGACTCAGTGCAATGCACCCGGAAGGACGCTCTCGCTCGCCTTTCAAGGAGCGATTCCTAACAGCAGAAGCAGCAGAGGCACAAACTGCATGACGAGAAGGGACAACGTAGAACACGTCTCTGCCCTGGCACATTTTCGTGTGCGATGCTTCCCTCCGGGTCTTCGGGCCTTGCGAAGCTCCGTGTACTGCGAGCGCTGCTACTCGCAGCTGAGAAGGACCGTGGAGCTAGCGGCGAATTCGGAGAGCTCTTCGCTGCACTGCGCCGCTCGCAAGCGGCTTCGTTCTTCGCCTTCTGCCGTCCGGCGAGAGCTGAACTCCGGCGGTCAGTTGCAGCTCTGCCCAACAGCGTGTTCTCAGTTCTGCGGGCAAGCACGCCCTCTTGCCTTGGCCCCGGGAGCAAAGTCCCGAGCGAGCACTCGACTCAGTGCAATGCACCCGGAAGGACGCTCTCGCTCGTCTTTCAAGGAGCGATTCCTAACAGCAGAAGCAGCAGAGGCACAAACTGCATGACGAGAAGGGACAACGTAGAACACGTCTCTGCCCTGGCACATTTTCGTGTGCGATGCTTCCCTCCGGGTCTTCGGGCCTTGCGAAGCTCCGTGTACTGCGAGCGCTGCTACTCGCAGCTGAGAAGGACCGTGGAGCTAGCGGCGAATTCGGAGAGCTCTTCGCTGCACTGCGCCGCTCGCAAGCGGCTTCGTTCTTCGCCTTCTGCCGTCCGGCGAGAGCTGAACTCCGGCGGTCAGTTGCAGCTCTGCCCAACAGCGTGTTCTCAGTTCTGCGGGCAAGCACGCCCTCTTGCCTTGGCCCCGGGAGCAAAGTCCCGAGCGAGCACTCGACTCAGTGCAATGCACCCGGAAGGACGCTCTCGCTCGTCTTTCAAGGAGCGATTCCTAACAGCAGAAGCAGCAGAGGCACAAACTGCATGACGAGAAGGGACAACGTAGAACACGTCTCTGTCCTGGCACATTTTCGTGTGCGATGCTTCCCTCCGGGTCTTCGGGCCTTGCGAAGCTCCGTGTACTGCGAGCGCTGCTACTCGCAGCTGAGAAGGACCGTGGAGCTAGCGGCGAATTCGGAGAGCTCTTCGCTGCACTGCGCCGCTCGCAAGCGGCTTCGTTCTTCGCCTTCTGCCGTCCGGCGAGAGCTGAACTCCGGCGGTCAGTTGCAGCTCTGCCCAACAGCGTGTTCTCAGTTCTGCGGGCAAGCACGCCCTCTTGCCTTGGCCCCGGGAGCAAAGTCCCGAGCGAGCACTCGACTCAGTGCAATGCACCCGGAAGGACGCTCTCGCTCGTCTTTCAAGGAGCGATTCCTAACAGCAGAAGCAGCAGAGGCACAAACTGCATGACGAGAAGGGACAACGTAGAACACGTCTCTGCCCTGGCACATTTTCGTGTGCGATGCTTCCCTCCGGGTCTTCGGGCCTTGCGAAGCTCCGTGTACTGCGAGCGCTGCTACTCGCAGCTGAGAAGGACCGTGGAGCTAGCGGCGAATTCGGAGAGCTCTTCGCTGCACTGCGCCGCTCGCAAGCGGCTTCGTTCTTCGCCTTCTGCCGTCCGGCGAGAGCTGAACTCCGGCGGTCAGTTGCAGCTCTGCCCAACAGCGTGTTCTCAGTTCTGCGGGCAAGCACGCCCTCTTGCCTTGGCCCCGAGAGCAAAGTCCCGAGCGAGCACTCGACTCAGTGCAATGCACCCGGAAGGACGCTCTCGCTCGTCTTTCAAGGAGCGATTCCTAACAGCAGAAGCAGCAGAGGCACAAACTGCATGACGAGAAGGGACAACGTAGAACACGTCTCTGCCCTGGCACATTTTCGTGTGCGATGCTTCCCTCCGGGTCTTCGGGCCTTGCGAAGCTCCGTGTACTGCGAGCGCTGCTACTCGCAGCTCAGAAGGACCGTGGAGCTAGCGGCGAATTCGGAGAGCTCTTCGCTGCACTGCGCCGCTCGCAAGCGGCTTCGTTCTTCGCCTTCTGCCGTCCGGCGAGAGCTGAACTCCGGCGGTCAGTTGCAGCTCTGCCCAACAGCGTGTTCTCAGTTCTGCGGGCAAGCACGCCCTCTTGCCTTGGCCCCGAGAGCAAAGTCCCGAGCGAGCACTCGACTCAGTGCAATGCACCCGGAAGGACGCTCTCGCTCGTCTTTCAAGGAGCGATTCCTAACAGCAGAAGCAGCAGAGGCACAAACTGCATGACGAGAAGGGACAACGTAGAACACGTCTCTGCCCTGGCACATTTTCGTGTGCGATGCTTCCCTCCGGGTCTTCGGGCCTTGCGAAGCTCCGTGTACTGCGAGCGCTGCTACTCGCAGCTGAGAAGGACCGTGGAGCTAGCGGCGAATTCGGAGAGCTCTTCGCTGCACTGCGCCGCTCGCAAGCGGCTTCGTTCTTCGCCTTCTGCCGTCCGGCGAGAGCTGAACTCCGGCGGTCAGTTGCAGCTCTGCCCAACAGCGTGTTCTCAGTTCTGCGGGCAAGCACGCCCTCTTGCCTTGGCCCCGAGAGCAAAGTCCCGAGCGAGCACTCGACTCAGTGCAATGCACCCGGAAGGACGCTCTCGCTCGTCTTTCAAGGAGCGATTCCTAACAGCAGAAGCAGCAGAGGCACAAACTGCATGACGAGAAGGGACAACGTAGAACACGTCTCTGCCCTGGCACATTTTCGTGTGCGATGCTTCCCTCCGGGTCTTCGGGCCTTGCGAAGCTCCGTGTACTGCGAGCGCTGCTACTCGCAGCTGAGAAGGACCGTGGAGCTAGCGGCGAATTCGGAGAGCTCTTCGCTGCACTGCGCCGCTCGCAAGCGGCTTCGTTCTTCGCCTTCTGCCGTCCGGCGAGAGCTGAACTCCGGCGGTCAGTTGCAGCTCTGCCCAACAGCGTGTTCTCAGTTCTGCGGGCAAGCACGCCCTCTTGCCTTGGCCCCGAGAGCAAAGTCCCGAGCGAGCACTCGACTCAGTGCAATGCACCCGGAAGGACGCTCTCGCTCGTCTTTCAAGGAGCGATTCCTAACAGCAGAAGCAGCAGAGGCACAAACTGCATGACGAGAAGGGACAACGTAGAACACGTCTCTGCCCTGGCACATTTTCGTGTGCGATGCTTCCCTCCGGGTCTTCGGGCCTTGCGAAGCTCCGTGTACTGCGAGCGCTGCTACTCGCAGCTCAGAAGGACCGTGGAGCTAGCGGCGAATTCGGAGAGCTCTTCGCTGCACTGCGCCGCTCGCAAGCGGCTTCGTTCTTCGCCTTCTGCCGTCCGGCGAGAGCTGAACTCCGGCGGTCAGTTGCAGCTCTGCCCAACAGCGTGTTCTCAGTTCTGCGGGCAAGCACGCCCTCTTGCCTTGGCCCCGAGAGCAAAGTCCCGAGCGAGCACTCGACTCAGTGCAATGCACCCGGAAGGACGCTCTCGCTCGTCTTTCAAGGAGCGATTCCTAACAGCAGAAGCAGCAGAGGCACAAACTGCATGACGAGAAGGGACAACGTAGAACACGTCTCTGCCCTGGCACATTTTCGTGTGCGATGCTTCCCTCCGGGTCTTCGGGCCTTGCGAAGCTCCGTGTACTGCGAGCGCTGCTACTCGCAGCTGAGAAGGACCGTGGAGCTAGCGGCGAATTCGGAGAGCTCTTCGCTGCACTGCGCCGCTCGCAAGCGGCTTCGTTCTTCGCCTTCTGCCGTCCGGCGAGAGCTGAACTCCGGCGGTCAGTTGCAGCTCTGCCCAACAGCGTGTTCTCAGTTCTGCGGGCAAGCACGCCCTCTTGCCTTGGCCCCGAGAGCAAAGTCCCGAGCGAGCACTCGACTCAGTGCAATGCACCCGGAAGGACGCTCTCGCTCGTCTTTCAAGGAGCGATTCCTAACAGCAGAAGCAGCAGAGGCACAAACTGCATGACGAGAAGGGACAACGTAGAACACGTCTCTGCCCTGGCACATTTTCGTGTGCGATACTTCCCTCCGGGTCTTCGGGCCTTGCGAAGCTCCGTGTACTGCGAGCGCTGCTACTCGCAGCTCAGAAGGACCGTGGAGCTAGCGGCGAATTCGGAGAGCTCTTCGCTGCACTGCGCCGCTCGCAAGCGGCTTCGTTCTTCGCCTTCTGCCGTCCGGCGAGAGCTGAACTCCGGCGGTCAGTTGCAGCTCTGCCCAACAGCGTGTTCTCAGTTCTGCGGGCAAGCACGCCCTCTTGCCTTGGCCCCGAGAGCAAAGTCCCGAGCGAGCACTCGACTCAGTGCAATGCACCCGGAAGGACGCTCTCGCTCGTCTTTCAAGGAGCGATTCCTAACAGCAGAAGCAGCAGAGGCACAAACTGCATGACGAGAAGGGACAACGTAGAACACGTCTCTGCCCTGGCACATTTTCGTGTGCGATGCTTCCCTCCGGGTCTTCGGGCCTTGCGAAGCTCCGTGTACTGCGAGCGCTGCTACTCGCAGCTGAGAAGGACCGTGGAGCTAGCGGCGAATTCGGAGAGCTCTTCGCTGCACTGCGCCGCTCGCAAGCGGCTTCGTTCTTCGCCTTCTGCCGTCCGGCGAGAGCTGAACTCCGGCGGTCAGTTGCAGCTCTGCCCAACAGCGTGTTCTCAGTTCTGCGGGCAAGCACGCCCTCTTGCCTTGGCCCCGAGTGCAAAGTCCCGAGCGAGCACTCGACTCAGTGCAATGCACCCGGAAGGACGCTCTCGCTCGTCTTTCAAGGAGCGATTCCTAACAGCAGAAGCAGCAGAGGCACAAACTGCATGACGAGAAGGGACAACGTAGAACACGTCTCTGCCCTGGCACATTTTCGTGTGCGATGCTTCCCTCCGGGTCTTCGGGCCTTGCGAAGCTCCGTGTACTGCGAGCGCTGCTACTCGCAGCTGAGAAGGACCGTGGAGCTAGCGGCGAATTCGGAGAGCTCTTCGCTGCACTGCGCCGCTCGCAAGCGGCTTCGTTCTTCGCCTTCTGCCGTCCGGCGAGAGCTGAACTCCGGCGGTCAGTTGCAGCTCTGCCCAACAGCGTGTTCTCAGTTCTGCGGGCAAGCACGCCCTCTTGCCTTGGCCCCGAGTGCAAAGTCCCGAGCGAGCACTCGACTCAGTGCAATGCACCCGGAAGGACGCTCTCGCTCGTCTTTCAAGGAGCGATTCCTAACAGCAGAAGCAGCAGAGGCACAAACTGCATGACGAGAAGGGACAACGTAGAACACGTCTCTGCCCTGGCACATTTTCGTGTGCGATACTTCCCTCCGGGTCTTCGGGCCTTGCGAAGCTCCGTGTACTGCGAGCGCTGCTACTCGCAGCTGAGAAGGACCGTGGAGCTAGCGGCGAATTCGGAGAGCTCTTCGCTGCACTGCGCCGCTCGCAAGCGGCTTCGTTCTTCGCCTTCTGCCGTCCGGCGAGAGCTGAACTCCGGCGGTCAGTTGCAGCTCTGCCCAACAGCGTGTTCTCAGTTCTGCGGGCAAGCACGCCCTCTTGCCTTGGCCCCGAGAGCAAAGTCCCGAGCGAGCACTCGACTCAGTGCAATGCACCCGGAAGGACGCTCTCGCTCGTCTTTCAAGGAGCGATTCCTAACAGCAGAAGCAGCAGAGGCACAAACTGCATGACGAGAAGGGACAACGTAGAACACGTCTCTGCCCTGGCACATTTTCGTGTGCGATACTTCCCTCCGGGTCTTCGGGCCTTGCGAAGCTCCGTGTACTGCGAGCGCTGCTACTCGCAGCTGAGAAGGACCGTGGAGCTAGCGGCGAATTCGGAGAGCTCTTCGCTGCACTGCGCCGCTCGCAAGCGGCTTCGTTCTTCGCCTTCTGCCGTCCGGCGAGAGCTGAACTCCGGCGGTCAGTTGCAGCTCTGCCCAACAGCGTGTTCTCAGTTCTGCGGGCAAGCACGCCCTCTTGCCTTGGCCCCGAGAGCAAAGTCCCGAGCGAGCACTCGACTCAGTGCAATGCACCCGGAAGGACGCTCTCGCTCGTCTTTCAAGGAGCGATTCCTAACAGCAGAAGCAGCAGAGGCACAAACTGCATGACGAGAAGGGACAACGTAGAACACGTCTCTGCCCTGGCACATTTTCGTGTGCGATGCTTCCCTCCGGGTCTTCGGGCCTTGCGAAGCTCCGTGTACTGCGAGCGCTGCTACTCGCAGCTGAGAAGGACCGTGGAGCTAGCGGCGAATTCGGAGAGCTCTTCGCTGCACTGCGCCGCTCGCAAGCGGCTTCGTTCTTCGCCTTCTGCCGTCCGGCGACAGCTGAACTCCGGCGGTCAGTTGCAGCTCTGCCCAACAGCGTGTTCTCAGTTCTGCGGGCAAGCACGCCCTCTTGCCTTGGCCCCGAGAGCAAAGTCCCGAGCGAGCACTCGACTCAGTGCAATGCACCCGGAAGGACGCTCTCGCTCGTCTTTCAAGGAGCGATTCCTAACAGCAGAAGCAGCAGAGGCACAAACTGCATGACGAGAAGGGACAACGTAGAACACGTCTCTGCCCTGGCACATTTTCGTGTGCGATGCTTCCCTCCGGGTCTTCGGGCCTTGCGAAGCTCCGTGTACTGCGAGCGCTGCTACTCGCAGCTGAGAAGGACCGTGGAGCTAGCGGCGAATTCGGAGAGCTCTTCGCTGCACTGCGCCGCTCGCAAGCGGCTTCGTTCTTCGCCTTCTGCCGTCCGGCGACAGCTGAACTCCGGCGGTCAGTTGCAGCTCTGCCCAACAGCGTGTTCTCAGTTCTGCGGGCAAGCACGCCCTCTTGCCTTGGCCCCGAGTGCAAAGTCCCGAGCGAGCACTCGACTCAGTGCAATGCACCCGGAAGGACGCTCTCGCTCGTCTTTCAAGGAGCGATTCCTAACAGCAGAAGCAGCAGAGGCACAAACTGCATGACGAGAAGGGACAACGTAGAACACGTCTCTGTCCTGGCACATTTTCGTGTGCGATGCTTCCCTCCGGGTCTTCGGGCCTTGCGAAGCTCCGTGTACTGCGAGCGCTGCTACTCGCAGCTGAGAAGGACCGTGGAGCTAGCGGCGAATTCGGAGAGCTCTTCGCTGCACTGCGCCGCTCGCAAGCGGCTTCGTTCTTCGCCTTCTGCCGTCCGGCGACAGCTGAACTCCGGCGGTCAGTTGCAGCTCTGCCCAACAGCGTGTTCTCAGTTCTGCGGGCAAGCACGCCCTCTTGCCTTGGCCCCGAGAGCAAAGTCCCGAGCGAGCACTCGACTCAGTGCAATGCACCCGGAAGGACGCTCTCGCTCGTCTTTCAAGGAGCGATTCCTAACAGCAGAAGCAGCAGAGGCACAAACTGCATGACGAGAAGGGACAACGTAGAACACGTCTCTGCCCTGGCACATTTTCGTGTGCGATACTTCCCTCCGGGTCTTCGGGCCTTGCGAAGCTCCGTGTACTGCGAGCGCTGCTACTCGCAGCTGAGAAGGACCGTGGAGCTAGCGGCGAATTCGGAGAGCTCTTCGCTGCACTGCGCCGCTCGCAAGCGGCTTCGTTCTTCGCCTTCTGCCGTCCGGCGACAGCTGAACTCCGGCGGTCAGTTGCAGCTCTGCCCAACAGCGTGTTCTCAGTTCTGCGGGCAAGCACGCCCTCTTGCCTTGGCCCCGAGAGCAAAGTCCCGAGCGAGCACTCGACTCAGTGCAATGCACCCGGAAGGACGCTCTCGCTCGTCTTTCAAGGAGCGATTAAGGACGCTCTCGCTCGTCTTTCAAGGAGCGATTCCTAACAGCAGAAGCAGCAGAGGCACAAACTGCATGACGAGAAGGGACAACGTAGAACACGTCTCTGCCCTGGCACATTTTCGTGTGCGATACTTCCCTCCGGGTCTTCGGGCCTTGCGAAGCTCCGTGTACTGCGAGCGCTGCTACTCGCAGCTGAGAAGGACCGTGGAGCTAGCGGCGAATTCGGAGAGCTCTTCGCTGCACTGCGCCGCTCGCAAGCGGCTTCGTTCTTCGCCTTCTGCCGTCCGGCGAGAGCTGAACTCCGGCGGTCAGTTGCAGCTCTGCCCAACAGCGTGTTCTCAGTTCTGCGGGCAAGCACGCCCTCTTGCCTTGGCCCCGAGAGCAAAGTCCCGAGCGAGCACTCGACTCAGTGCAATGCACCCGGAAGGACGCTCTCGCTCGTCTTTCAAGGAGCGATTCCTAACAGCAGAAGCAGCAGAGGCACAAACTGCATGACGAGAAGGGACAACGTAGAACACGTCTCTGCCCTGGCACATTTTCGTGTGCGATACTTCCCTCCGGGTCTTCGGGCCTTGCGAAGCTCCGTGTACTGCGAGCGCTGCTACTCGCAGCTCAGAAGGACCGTGGAGCTAGCGGCGAATTCGGAGAGCTCTTCGCTGCACTGCGCCGCTCGCAAGCGGCTTCGTTCTTCGCCTTCTGCCGTCCGGCGAGAGCTGAACTCCGGCGGTCAATTGCAGCTCTGCCCAACAGCGTGTTCTCAGTTCTGCGGGCAAGCACGCCCTCTTGCCTTGGCCCCGAGAGCAAAGTCCCGAGCGAGCACTCGACTCAGTGCAATGCACCCGGAAGGACGCTCTCGCTCGTCTTTCAAGGAGCGATTCCTAACAGCAGAAGCAGCAGAGGCACAAACTGCATGACGAGAAGGGACAACGTAGAACACGTCTCTGCCCTGGCACATTTTCGTGTGCGATACTTCCCTCCGGGTCTTCGGGCCTTGCGAAGCTCCGTGTACTGCGAGCGCTGCTACTCGCAGCTCAGAAGGACCGTGGAGCTAGCGGCGAATTCGGAGAGCTCTTCGCTGCACTGCGCCGCTCGCAAGCGGCTTCGTTCTTCGCCTTCTGCCGTCCGGCGAGAGCTGAACTCCGGCGGTCAGTTGCAGCTCTGCCCAACAGCGTGTTCTCAGTTCTGCGGGCAAGCACGCCCTCTTGCCTTGGCCCCGGGAGCAAAGTCCCGAGCGAGCACTCGACTCAGTGCAATGCACCCGGAAGGACGCTCTCGCTCGTCTTTCAAGGAGCGATTCCTAACAGCAGAAGCAGCAGAGGCACAAACTGCATGACGAGAAGGGACAACGTAGAACACGTCTCTGCCCTGGCACATTTTCGTGTGCGATGCTTCCCTCCGGGTCTTCGGGCCTTGCGAAGCTCCGTGTACTGCGAGCGCTGCTACTCGCAGCTCAGAAGGACCGTGGAGCTAGCGGCGAATTCGGAGAGCTCTTCGCTGCACTGCGCCGCTCGCAAGCGGCTTCGTTCTTCGCCTTCTGCCGTCCGGCGAGAGCTGAACTCCGGCGGTCAGTTGCAGCTCTGCCCAACAGCGTGTTCTCAGTTCTGCGGGCAAGCACGCCCTCTTGCCTTGGCCCCGAGAGCAAAGTCCCGAGCGAGCACTCGACTCAGTGCAATGCACCCGGAAGGACGCTCTCGCTCGTCTTTCAAGGAGCGATTCCTAACAGCAGAAGCAGCAGAGGCACAAACTGCATGACGAGAAGGGACAACGTAGAACACGTCTCTGCCCTGGCACATTTTCGTGTGCGATGCTTCCCTCCGGGTCTTCGGGCCTTGCGAAGCTCCGTGTACTGCGAGCGCTGCTACTCGCAGCTGAGAAGGACCGTGGAGCTAGCGGCGAATTCGGAGAGCTCTTCGCTGCACTGCGCCGCTCGCAAGCGGCTTCGTTCTTCGCCTTCTGCCGTCCGGCGAGAGCTGAACTCCGGCGGTCAGTTGCAGCTCTGCCCAACAGCGTGTTCTCAGTTCTGCGGGCAAGCACGCCCTCTTGCCTTGGCCCCGGGAGCAAAGTCCCGAGCGAGCACTCGACTCAGTGCAATGCACCCGGAAGGACGCTCTCGCTCGTCTTTCAAGGAGCGATTCCTAACAGCAGAAGCAGCAGAGGCACAAACTGCATGACGAGAAGGGACAACGTAGAACACGTCTCTGTCCTGGCACATTTGCGTGTGCGATGCTTCCCTCCGGGTCTTCGGGCCTTGCGAAGCTCCGTGTACTGCGAGCGCTGCTACTCGCAGCTCAGAAGGACCGTGGAGCTAGCGGCGAATTCGGAGAGCTCTTCGCTGCACTGCGCCGCTCGCAAGCGGCTTCGTTCTTCGCCTTCTGCCGTCCGGCGAGAGCTGAACTCCGGCGGTCAGTTGCAGCTCTGCCCAACAGCGTGTTCTCAGTTCTGCGGGCAAGCACGCCCTCTTGCCTTGGCCCCGGGAGCAAAGTCCCGAGCGAGCACTCGACTCAGTGCAATGCACCCGGAAGGACGCTCTCGCTCGTCTTTCAAGGAGCGATTCCTAACAGCAGAAGCAGCAGAGGCACAAACTGCATGACGAGAAGGGACAACGTAGAACACGTCTCTGCCCTGGCACATTTTCGTGTGCGATGCTTCCCTCCGGGTCTTCGGGCCTTGCGAAGCTCCGTGTACTGCGAGCGCTGCTACTCGCAGCTGAGAAGGACCGTGGAGCTAGCGGCGAATTCGGAGAGCTCTTCGCTGCACTGCGCCGCTCGCAAGCGGCTTCGTTCTTCGCCTTCTGCCGTCCGGCGAGAGCTGAACTCCGGCGGTCAGTTGCAGCTCTGCCCAACAGCGTGTTCTCAGTTCTGCGGGCAAGCACGCCCTCTTGCCTTGGCCCCGGGAGCAAAGTCCCGAGCGAGCACTCGACTCAGTGCAATGCACCCGGAAGGACGCTCTCGCTCGTCTTTCAAGGAGCGATTCCTAACAGCAGAAGCAGCAGAGGCACAAACTGCATGACGAGAAGGGACAACGTAGAACACGTCTCTGCCCTGGCACATTTTCGTGTGCGATGCTTCCCTCCGGGTCTTCGGGCCTTGCGAAGCTCCGTGTACTGCGAGCGCTGCTACTCGCAGCTCAGAAGGACCGTGGAGCTAGCGGCGAATTCGGAGAGCTCTTCGCTGCACTGCGCCGCTCGCAAGCGGCTTCGTTCTTCGCCTTCTGCCGTCCGGCGAGAGCTGAACTCCGGCGGTCAGTTGCAGCTCTGCCCAACAGCGTGTTCTCAGTTCTGCGGGCAAGCACGCCCTCTTGCCTTGGCCCCGAGAGCAAAGTCCCGAGCGAGCACTCGACTCAGTGCAATGCACCCGGAAGGACGCTCTCGCTCGCCTTTCAAGGAGCGATTCCTAACAGCAGAAGCAGCAGAGGCACAAACTGCATGACGAGAAGGGACAACGTAGAACACGTCTCTGCCCTGGCACATTTTCGTGTGCGATGCTTCCCTCCGGGTCTTCGGGCCTTGCGAAGCTCCGTGTACTGCGAGCGCTGCTACTCGCAGCTCAGAAGGACCGTGGAGCTAGCGGCGAATTCGGAGAGCTCTTCGCTGCACTGCGCCGCTCGCAAGCGGCTTCGTTCTTCGCCTTCTGCCGTCCGGCGACAGCTGAACTCCGGCGGTCAGTTGCAGCTCTGCCCAACAGCGTGTTCTCAGTTCTGCGGGCAAGCACGCCCTCTTGCCTTGGCCCCGGGAGCAAAGTCCCGAGCGAGCACTCGACTCAGTGCAATGCACCCGGAAGGACGCTCTCGCTCGCCTTTCAAGGAGCGATTCCTAACAGCAGAAGCAGCAGAGGCACAAACTGCATGACGAGAAGGGACAACGTAGAACACGTCTCTGTCCTGGCACATTTTCGTGTGCGATGCTTCCCTCCGGGTCTTCGGGCCTTGCGAAGCTCCGTGTACTGCGAGCGCTGCTACTCGCAGCTGAGAAGGACCGTGGAGCTAGCGGCGAATTCGGAGAGCTCTTCGCTGCACTGCGCCGCTCGCAAGCGGCTTCGTTCTTCGCCTTCTGCCGTCCGGCGACAGCTGAACTCCGGCGGTCAGTTGCAGCTCTGCCCAACAGCGTGTTCTCAGTTCTGCGGGCAAGCACGCCCTCTTGCCTTGGCCCCGGGAGCAAAGTCCCGAGCGAGCACTCGACTCAGTGCAATGCACCCGGAAGGACGCTCTCGCTCGTCTTTCAAGGAGCGATTCCTAACAGCAGAAGCAGCAGAGGCACAAACTGCATGACGAGAAGGGACAACGTAGAACACGTCTCTGTCCTGGCACATTTTCGTGTGCGATGCTTCCCTCCGGGTCTTCGGGCCTTGCGAAGCTCCGTGTACTGCGAGCGCTGCTACTCGCAGCTCAGAAGGACCGTGGAGCTAGCGGCGAATTCGGAGAGCTCTTCGCTGCACTGCGCCGCTCGCAAGCGGCTTCGTTCTTCGCCTTCTGCCGTCCGGCGACAGCTGAACTCCGGCGGTCAGTTGCAGCTCTGCCCAACAGCGTGTTCTCAGTTCTGCGGGCAAGCACGCCCTCTTGCCTTGGCCCCGGGAGCAAAGTCCCGAGCGAGCACTCGACTCAGTGCAATGCACCCGGAAGGACGCTCTCGCTCGCCTTTCAAGGAGCGATTCCTAACAGCAGAAGCAGCAGAGGCACAAACTGCATGACGAGAAGGGACAACGTAGAACACGTCTCTGTCCTGGCACATTTTCGTGTGCGATGCTTCCCTCCGGGTCTTCGGGCCTTGCGAAGCTCCGTGTACTGCGAGCGCTGCTACTCGCAGCTGAGAAGGACCGTGGAGCTAGCGGCGAATTCGGAGAGCTCTTCGCTGCACTGCGCCGCTCGCAAGCGGCTTCGTTCTTCGCCTTCTGCCGTCCGGCGACAGCTGAACTCCGGCGGTCAGTTGCAGCTCTGCCCAACAGCGTGTTCTCAGTTCTGCGGGCAAGCACGCCCTCTTGCCTTGGCCCCGGGAGCAAAGTCCCGAGCGAGCACTCGACTCAGTGCAATGCACCCGGAAGGACGCTCTCGCTCGTCTTTCAAGGAGCGATTCCTAACAGCAGAAGCAGCAGAGGCACAAACTGCATGACGAGAAGGGACAACGTAGAACACGTCTCTGCCCTGGCACATTTTCGTGTGCGATGCTTCCCTCCGGGTCTTCGGGCCTTGCGAAGCTCCGTGTACTGCGAGCGCTGCTACTCGCAGCTGAGAAGGACCGTGGAGCTAGCGGCGAATTCGGAGAGCTCTTCGCTGCACTGCGCCGCTCGCAAGCGGCTTCGTTCTTCGCCTTCTGCCGTCCGGCGACAGCTGAACTCCGGCGGTCAGTTGCAGCTCTGCCCAACAGCGTGTTCTCAGTTCTGCGGGCAAGCACGCCCTCTTGCCTTGGCCCCGGGAGCAAAGTCCCGAGCGAGCACTCGACTCAGTGCAATGCACCCGGAAGGACGCTCTCGCTCGTCTTTCAAGGAGCGATTCCTAACAGCAGAAGCAGCAGAGGCACAAACTGCATGACGAGAAGGGACAACGTAGAACACGTCTCTGCCCTGGCACATTTTCGTGTGCGATGCTTCCCTCCGGGTCTTCGGGCCTTGCGAAGCTCCGTGTACTGCGAGCGCTGCTACTCGCAGCTGAGAAGGACCGTGGAGCTAGCGGCGAATTCGGAGAGCTCTTCGCTGCACTGCGCCGCTCGCAAGCGGCTTCGTTCTTCGCCTTCTGCCGTCCGGCGACAGCTGAACTCCGGCGGTCAGTTGCAGCTCTGCCCAACAGCGTGTTCTCAGTTCTGCGGGCAAGCACGCCCTCTTGCCTTGGCCCCGGGAGCAAAGTCCCGAGCGAGCACTCGACTCAGTGCAATGCACCCGGAAGGACGCTCTCGCTCGTCTTTCAAGGAGCGATTCCTAACAGCAGAAGCAGCAGAGGCACAAACTGCATGACGAGAAGGGACAACGTAGAACACGTCTCTGCCCTGGCACATTTTCGTGTGCGATGCTTCCCTCCGGGTCTTCGGGCCTTGCGAAGCTCCGTGTACTGCGAGCGCTGCTACTCGCAGCTGAGAAGGACCGTGGAGCTAGCGGCGAATTCGGAGAGCTCTTCGCTGCACTGCGCCGCTCGCAAGCGGCTTCGTTCTTCGCCTTCTGCCGTCCGGCGAGAGCTGAACTCCGGCGGTCAGTTGCAGCTCTGCCCAACAGCGTGTTCTCAGTTCTGCGGGCAAGCACGCCCTCTTGCCTTGGCCCCGGGAGCAAAGTCCCGAGCGAGCACTCGACTCAGTGCAATGCACCCGGAAGGACGCTCTCGCTCGTCTTTCAAGGAGCGATTCCTAACAGCAGAAGCAGCAGAGGCACAAACTGCATGACGAGAAGGGACAACGTAGAACACGTCTCTGCCCTGGCACATTTTCGTGTGCGATGCTTCCCTCCGGGTCTTCGGGCCTTGCGAAGCTCCGTGTACTGCGAGCGCTGCTACTCGCAGCTGAGAAGGACCGTGGAGCTAGCGGCGAATTCGGAGAGCTCTTCGCTGCACTGCGCCGCTCGCAAGCGGCTTCGTTCTTCGCCTTCTGCCGTCCGGCGAGAGCTGAACTCCGGCGGTCAGTTGCAGCTCTGCCCAACAGCGTGTTCTCAGTTCTGCGGGCAAGCACGCCCTCTTGCCTTGGCCCCGGGAGCAAAGTCCCGAGCGAGCACTCGACTCAGTGCAATGCACCCGGAAGGACGCTCTCGCTCGTCTTTCAAGGAGCGATTCCTAACAGCAGAAGCAGCAGAGGCACAAACTGCATGACGAGAAGGGACAACGTAGAACACGTCTCTGCCCTGGCACATTTTCGTGTGCGATGCTTCCCTCCGGGTCTTCGGGCCTTGCGAAGCTCCGTGTACTGCGAGCGCTGCTACTCGCAGCTGAGAAGGACCGTGGAGCTAGCGGCGAATTCGGAGAGCTCTTCGCTGCACTGCGCCGCTCGCAAGCGGCTTCGTTCTTCGCCTTCTGCCGTCCGGCGACAGCTGAACTCCGGCGGTCAGTTGCAGCTCTGCCCAACAGCGTGTTCTCAGTTCTGCGGGCAAGCACGCCCTCTTGCCTTGGCCCCGAGAGCAAAGTCCCGAGCGAGCACTCGACTCAGTGCAATGCACCCGGAAGGACGCTCTCGCTCGTCTTTCAAGGAGCGATTCCTAACAGCAGAAGCAGCAGAGGCACAAACTGCATGACGAGAAGGGACAACGTAGAACACGTCTCTGCCCTGGCACATTTTCGTGTGCGATGCTTCCCTCCGGGTCTTCGGGCCTTGCGAAGCTCCGTGTACTGCGAGCGCTGCTACTCGCAGCTGAGAAGGACCGTGGAGCTAGCGGCGAATTCGGAGAGCTCTTCGCTGCACTGCGCCGCTCGCAAGCGGCTTCGTTCTTCGCCTTCTGCCGTCCGGCGACAGCTGAACTCCGGCGGTCAGTTGCAGCTCTGCCCAACAGCGTGTTCTCAGTTCTGCGGGCAAGCACGCCCTCTTGCCTTGGCCCCGGGAGCAAAGTCCCGAGCGAGCACTCGACTCAGTGCAATGCACCCGGAAGGACGCTCTCGCTCGTCTTTCAAGGAGCGATTCCTAACAGCAGAAGCAGCAGAGGCACAAACTGCATGACGAGAAGGGACAACGTAGAACACGTCTCTGCCCTGGCACATTTTCGTGTGCGATGCTTCCCTCCGGGTCTTCGGGCCTTGCGAAGCTCCGTGTACTGCGAGCGCTGCTACTCGCAGCTGAGAAGGACCGTGGAGCTAGCGGCGAATTCGGAGAGCTCTTCGCTGCACTGCGCCGCTCGCAAGCGGCTTCGTTCTTCGCCTTCTGCCGTCCGGCGAGAGCTGAACTCCGGCGGTCAGTTGCAGCTCTGCCCAACAGCGTGTTCTCAGTTCTGCGGGCAAGCACGCCCTCTTGCCTTGGCCCCGGGAGCAAAGTCCCGAGCGAGCACTCGACTCAGTGCAATGCACCCGGAAGGACGCTCTCGCTCGTCTTTCAAGGAGCGATTCCTAACAGCAGAAGCAGCAGAGGCACAAACTGCATGACGAGAAGGGACAACGTAGAACACGTCTCTGCCCTGGCACATTTTCGTGTGCGATGCTTCCCTCCGGGTCTTCGGGCCTTGCGAAGCTCCGTGTACTGCGAGCGCTGCTACTCGCAGCTGAGAAGGACCGTGGAGCTAGCGGCGAATTCGGAGAGCTCTTCGCTGCACTGCGCCGCTCGCAAGCGGCTTCGTTCTTCGCCTTCTGCCGTCCGGCGACAGCTGAACTCCGGCGGTCAGTTGCAGCTCTGCCCAACAGCGTGTTCTCAGTTCTGCGGGCAAGCACGCCCTCTTGCCTTGGCCCCGAGAGCAAAGTCCCGAGCGAGCACTCGACTCAGTGCAATGCACCCGGAAGGACGCTCTCGCTCGTCTTTCAAGGAGCGATTCCTAACAGCAGAAGCAGCAGAGGCACAAACTGCATGACGAGAAGGGACAACGTAGAACACGTCTCTGCCCTGGCACATTTTCGTGTGCGATGCTTCCCTCCGGGTCTTCGGGCCTTGCGAAGCTCCGTGTACTGCGAGCGCTGCTACTCGCAGCTGAGAAGGACCGTGGAGCTAGCGGCGAATTCGGAGAGCTCTTCGCTGCACTGCGCCGCTCGCAAGCGGCTTCGTTCTTCGCCTTCTGCCGTCCGGCGAGAGCTGAACTCCGGCGGTCAGTTGCAGCTCTGCCCAACAGCGTGTTCTCAGTTCTGCGGGCAAGCACGCCCTCTTGCCTTGGCCCCGGGAGCAAAGTCCCGAGCGAGCACTCGACTCAGTGCAATGCACCCGGAAGGACGCTCTCGCTCGTCTTTCAAGGAGCGATTCCTAACAGCAGAAGCAGCAGAGGCACAAACTGCATGACGAGAAGGGACAACGTAGAACACGTCTCTGCCCTGGCACATTTTCGTGTGCGATGCTTCCCTCCGGGTCTTCGGGCCTTGCGAAGCTCCGTGTACTGCGAGCGCTGCTACTCGCAGCTGAGAAGGACCGTGGAGCTAGCGGCGAATTCGGAGAGCTCTTCGCTGCACTGCGCCGCTCGCAAGCGGCTTCGTTCTTCGCCTTCTGCCGTCCGGCGAGAGCTGAACTCCGGCGGTCAGTTGCAGCTCTGCCCAACAGCGTGTTCTCAGTTCTGCGGGCAAGCACGCCCTCTTGCCTTGGCCCCGAGAGCAAAGTCCCGAGCGAGCACTCGACTCAGTGCAATGCACCCGGAAGGACGCTCTCGCTCGTCTTTCAAGGAGCGATTCCTAACAGCAGAAGCAGCAGAGGCACAAACTGCATGACGAGAAGGGACAACGTAGAACACGTCTCTGCCCTGGCACATTTTCGTGTGCGATGCTTCCCTCCGGGTCTTCGGGCCTTGCGAAGCTCCGTGTACTGCGAGCGCTGCTACTCGCAGCTGAGAAGGACCGTGGAGCTAGCGGCGAATTCGGAGAGCTCTTCGCTGCACTGCGCCGCTCGCAAGCGGCTTCGTTCTTCGCCTTCTGCCGTCCGGCGACAGCTGAACTCCGGCGGTCAGTTGCAGCTCTGCCCAACAGCGTGTTCTCAGTTCTGCGGGCAAGCACGCCCTCTTGCCTTGGCCCCGAGAGCAAAGTCCCGAGCGAGCACTCGACTCAGTGCAATGCACCCGGAAGGACGCTCTCGCTCGTCTTTCAAGGAGCGATTCCTAACAGCAGAAGCAGCAGAGGCACAAACTGCATGACGAGAAGGGACAACGTAGAACACGTCTCTGCCCTGGCACATTTTCGTGTGCGATGCTTCCCTCCGGGTCTTCGGGCCTTGCGAAGCTCCGTGTACTGCGAGCGCTGCTACTCGCAGCTGAGAAGGACCGTGGAGCTAGCGGCGAATTCGGAGAGCTCTTCGCTGCACTGCGCCGCTCGCAAGCGGCTTCGTTCTTCGCCTTCTGCCGTCCGGCGAGAGCTGAACTCCGGCGGTCAGTTGCAGCTCTGCCCAACAGCGTGTTCTCAGTTCTGCGGGCAAGCACGCCCTCTTGCCTTGGCCCCGAGAGCAAAGTCCCGAGCGAGCACTCGACTCAGTGCAATGCACCCGGAAGGACGCTCTCGCTCGTCTTTCAAGGAGCGATTCCTAACAGCAGAAGCAGCAGAGGCACAAACTGCATGACGAGAAGGGACAACGTAGAACACGTCTCTGCCCTGGCACATTTTCGTGTGCGATGCTTCCCTCCGGGTCTTCGGGCCTTGCGAAGCTCCGTGTACTGCGAGCGCTGCTACTCGCAGCTGAGAAGGACCGTGGAGCTAGCGGCGAATTCGGAGAGCTCTTCGCTGCACTGCGCCGCTCGCAAGCGGCTTCGTTCTTCGCCTTCTGCCGTCCGGCGACAGCTGAACTCCGGCGGTCAGTTGCAGCTCTGCCCAACAGCGTGTTCTCAGTTCTGCGGGCAAGCACGCCCTCTTGCCTTGGCCCCGAGAGCAAAGTCCCGAGCGAGCACTCGACTCAGTGCAATGCACCCGGAAGGACGCTCTCGCTCGTCTTTCAAGGAGCGATTCCTAACAGCAGAAGCAGCAGAGGCACAAACTGCATGACGAGAAGGGACAACGTAGAACACGTCTCTGCCCTGGCACATTTTCGTGTGCGATGCTTCCCTCCGGGTCTTCGGGCCTTGCGAAGCTCCGTGTACTGCGAGCGCTGCTACTCGCAGCTCAGAAGGACCGTGGAGCTAGCGGCGAATTCGGAGAGCTCTTCGCTGCACTGCGCCGCTCGCAAGCGGCTTCGTTCTTCGCCTTCTGCCGTCCGGCGAGAGCTGAACTCCGGCGGTCAGTTGCAGCTCTGCCCAACAGCGTGTTCTCAGTTCTGCGGGCAAGCACGCCCTCTTGCCTTGGCCCCGGGAGCAAAGTCCCGAGCGAGCACTCGACTCAGTGCAATGCACCCGGAAGGACGCTCTCGCTCGTCTTTCAAGGAGCGATTCCTAACAGCAGAAGCAGCAGAGGCACAAACTGCATGACGAGAAGGGACAACGTAGAACACGTCTCTGTCCTGGCACATTTTCGTGTGCGATGCTTCCCTCCGGGTCTTCGGGCCTTGCGAAGCTCCGTGTACTGCGAGCGCTGCTACTCGCAGCTCAGAAGGACCGTGGAGCTAGCGGCGAATTCGGAGAGCTCTTCGCTGCACTGCGCCGCTCGCAAGCGGCTTCGTTCTTCGCCTTCTGCCGTCCGGCGACAGCTGAACTCCGGCGGTCAGTTGCAGCTCTGCCCAACAGCGTGTTCTCAGTTCTGCGGGCAAGCACGCCCTCTTGCCTTGGCCCCGAGAGCAAAGTCCCGAGCGAGCACTCGACTCAGTGCAATGCACCCGGAAGGACGCTCTCGCTCGTCTTTCAAGGAGCGATTCCTAACAGCAGAAGCAGCAGAGGCACAAACTGCATGACGAGAAGGGACAACGTAGAACACGTCTCTGTCCTGGCACATTTTCGTGTGCGATGCTTCCCTCCGGGTCTTCGGGCCTTGCGAAGCTCCGTGTACTGCGAGCGCTGCTACTCGCAGCTCAGAAGGACCGTGGAGCTGGCGGCGAATTCGGAGAGCTCTTCGCTGCACTGCGCCGCTCGCAAGCGGCTTCGTTCTTCGCCTTCTGCCGTCCGGCGACAGCTGAACTCCGGCGGTCAGTTGCAGCTCTGCCCAACAGCGTGTTCTCAGTTCTGCGGGCAAGCACGCCCTCTTGCCTTGGCCCCGGGAGCAAAGTCCCGAGCGAGCACTCGACTCAGTGCAATGCACCCGGAAGGACGCTCTCGCTCGTCTTTCAAGGAGCGATTCCTAACAGCAGAAGCAGCAGAGGCACAAACTGCATGACGAGAAGGGACAACGTAGAACACGTCTCTGTCCTGGCACATTTTCGTGTGCGATGCTTCCCTCCGGGTCTTCGGGCCTTGCGAAGCTCCGTGTACTGCGAGCGCTGCTACTCGCAGCTCAGAAGGACCGTGGAGCTGGCGGCGAATTCGGAGAGCTCTTCGCTGCACTGCGCCGCTCGCAAGCGGCTTCGTTCTTCGCCTTCTGCCGTCCGGCGACAGCTGAACTCCGGCGGTCAGTTGCAGCTCTGCCCAACAGCGTGTTCTCAGTTCTGCGGGCAAGCACGCCCTCTTGCCTTGGCCCCGGGAGCAAAGTCCCGAGCGAGCACTCGACTCAGTGCAATGCACCCGGAAGGACGCTCTCGCTCGTCTTTCAAGGAGCGATTCCTAACAGCAGAAGCAGCAGAGGCACAAACTGCATGACGAGAAGGGACAACGTAGAACACGTCTCTGCCCTGGCACATTTTCGTGTGCGATGCTTCCCTCCGGGTCTTCGGGCCTTGCGAAGCTCCGTGTACTGCGAGCGCTGCTACTCGCAGCTCAGAAGGACCGTGGAGCTGGCGGCGAATTCGGAGAGCTCTTCGCTGCACTGCGCCGCTCGCAAGCGGCTTCGTTCTTCGCCTTCTGCCGTCCGGCGAGAGCTGAACTCCGGCGGTCAGTTGCAGCTCTGCCCAACAGCGTGTTCTCAGTTCTGCGGGCAAGCACGCCCTCTTGCCTTGGCCCCGGGAGCAAAGTCCCGAGCGAGCACTCGACTCAGTGCAATGCACCCGGAAGGACGCTCTCGCTCGTCTTTCAAGGAGCGATTCCTAACAGCAGAAGCAGCAGAGGCACAAACTGCATGACGAGAAGGGACAACGTAGAACACGTCTCTGCCCTGGCACATTTTCGTGTGCGATGCTTCCCTCCGGGTCTTCGGGCCTTGCGAAGCTCCGTGTACTGCGAGCGCTGCTACTCGCAGCTGAGAAGGACCGTGGAGCTGGCGGCGAATTCGGAGAGCTCTTCGCTGCACTGCGCCGCTCGCAAGCGGCTTCGTTCTTCGCCTTCTGCCGTCCGGCGACAGCTGAACTCCGGCGGTCAGTTGCAGCTCTGCCCAACAGCGTGTTCTCAGTTCTGCGGGCAAGCACGCCCTCTTGCCTTGGCCCCGGGAGCAAAGTCCCGAGCGAGCACTCGACTCAGTGCAATGCACCCGGAAGGACGCTCTCGCTCGTCTTTCAAGGAGCGATTCCTAACAGCAGAAGCAGCAGAGGCACAAACTGCATGACGAGAAGGGACAACGTAGAACACGTCTCTGCCCTGGCACATTTTCGTGAGCGATGCTTCCCTCCGGGTCTTCGGGCCTTGCGAAGCTCCGTGTACTGCGAGCGCTGCTACTCGCAGCTCAGAGGGACCGTGGAGCTGGCGGCGAATTCGGAAAGCTCTTCGCTGCACTGCGCCGCTCGCAAGCGGCTTCGTTCTTCGCCTTCTGCCGTCCGGCGAGAGCTGAACTCCGGCGGTCAGTTGCAGCTCTGCCCAACAGCGTGTTCTCAGTTCTGCGGGCAAGCACGCCCTCTTGCCTTGGCCCCGAGAGCAAAGTCCCGAGCGAGCACTCGACTCAGTGCAATGCACCCGGAAGGACGCTCTCGCTCGCCTTTCAAGGAGCGATTCCTAACAGCAGAAGCAGCAGAGGCACAAACTGCATGACGAGAAGGGACAACGTAGAACACGTCTCTGCCCTGGCACATTTTCGTGTGCGATGCTTCCCTCCGGGTCTTCGGGCCTTGCGAAGCTCCGTGTACTGCGAGCGCTGCTACTCGCAGCTCAGAAGGACCGTGGAGCTGGCGGCGAATTCGGAGAGCTCTTCGCTGCACTGCGCCGCTCGCAAGCGGCTTCGTTCTTCGCCTTCTGCCGTCCGGCGACAGCTGAACTCCGGCGGTCAGTTGCAGCTCTGCCCAACAGCGTGTTCTCAGTTCTGCGGGCAAGCACGCCCTCTTGCCTTGGCCCCGAGAGCAAAGTCCCGAGCGAGCACTCGACTCAGTGCAATGCACCCGGAAGGACGCTCTCGCTCGCCTTTCAAGGAGCGATTCCTAACAGCAGAAGCAGCAGAGGCACAAACTGCATGACGAGAAGGGACAACGTAGAACACGTCTCTGTCCTGGCACATTTTCGTGTGCGATGCTTCCCTCCGGGTCTTCGGGCCTTGCGAAGCTCCGTGTACTGCGAGCGCTGCTACTCGCAGCTGAGAGGGACCGTGGAGCTGGCGGCGAATTCGGAGAGCTCTTCGCTGCACTGCGCCGCTCGCAAGCGGCTTCGTTCTTCGCCTTCTGCCGTCCGGCGAGAGCTGAACTCCGGCGGTCAGTTGCAGCTCTGCCCAACAGCGTGTTCTCAGTTCTGCGGGCAAGCACGCCCTCTTGCCTTGGCCCCGGGAGCAAAGTCCCGAGCGAGCACTCGACTCAGTGCAATGCACCCGGAAGGACGCTCTCGCTCGCCTTTCAAGGAGCGATTCCTAACAGCAGAAGCAGCAGAGGCACAAACTGCATGACGAGAAGGGACAACGTAGAACACGTCTCTGTCCTGGCACATTTTCGTGTGCGATGCTTCCCTCCGGGTCTTCGGGCCTTGCGAAGCTCCGTGTACTGCGAGCGCTGCTACTCGCAGCTGAGAAGGACCGTGGAGCTGGCGGCGAATTCGGAGAGCTCTTCGCTGCACTGCGCCGCTCGCAAGCGGCTTCGTTCTTCGCCTTCTGCCGTCCGGCGAGAGCTGAACTCCGGCGGTCAGTTGCAGCTCTGCCCAACAGCGTGTTCTCAGTTCTGCGGGCAAGCACGCCCTCTTGCCTTGGCCCCGGGAGCAAAGTCCCGAGCGAGCACTCGACTCAGTGCAATGCACCCGGAAGGACGCTCTCGCTCGCCTTTCAAGGAGCGATTCCTAACAGCAGAAGCAGCAGAGGCACAAACTGCATGACGAGAAGGGACAACGTAGAACACGTCTCTGTCCTGGCACATTTTCGTGTGCGATGCTTCCCTCCGGGTCTTCGGGCCTTGCGAAGCTCCGTGTACTGCGAGCGCTGCTACTCGCAGCTGAGAAGGACCGTGGAGCTGGCGGCGAATTCGGAGAGCTCTTCGCTGCACTGCGCCGCTCGCAAGCGGCTTCGTTCTTCGCCTTCTGCCGTCCGGCGAGAGCTGAACTCCGGCGGTCAGTTGCAGCTCTGCCCAACAGCGTGTTCTCAGTTCTGCGGGCAAGCACGCCCTCTTGCCTTGGCCCCGGGAGCAAAGTCCCGAGCGAGCACTCGACTCAGTGCAATGCACCCGGAAGGACGCTCTCGCTCGCCTTTCAAGGAGCGATTCCTAACAGCAGAAGCAGCAGAGGCACAAACTGCATGACGAGAAGGGACAACGTAGAACACGTCTCTGTCCTGGCACATTTTCGTGTGCGATGCTTCCCTCCGGGTCTTCGGGCCTTGCGAAGCTCCGTGTACTGCGAGCGCTGCTACTCGCAGCTGAGAAGGACCGTGGAGCTGGCGGCGAATTCGGAGAGCTCTTCGCTGCACTGCGCCGCTCGCAAGCGGCTTCGTTCTTCGCCTTCTGCCGTCCGGCGAGAGCTGAACTCCGGCGGTCAGTTGCAGCTCTGCCCAACAGCGTGTTCTCAGTTCTGCGGGCAAGCACGCCCTCTTGCCTTGGCCCCGGGAGCAAAGTCCCGAGCGAGCACTCGACTCAGTGCAATGCACCCGGAAGGACGCTCTCGCTCGCCTTTCAAGGAGCGATTCCTAACAGCAGAAGCAGCAGAGGCACAAACTGCATGACGAGAAGGGACAACGTAGAACACGTCTCTGTCCTGGCACATTTTCGTGTGCGATGCTTCCCTCCGGGTCTTCGGGCCTTGCGAAGCTCCGTGTACTGCGAGCGCTGCTACTCGCAGCTGAGAAGGACCGTGGAGCTGGCGGCGAATTCGGAGAGCTCTTCGCTGCACTGCGCCGCTCGCAAGCGGCTTCGTTCTTCGCCTTCTGCCGTCCGGCGAGAGCTGAACTCCGGCGGTCAGTTGCAGCTCTGCCCAACAGCGTGTTCTCAGTTCTGCGGGCAAGCACGCCCTCTTGCCTTGGCCCCGGGAGCAAAGTCCCGAGCGAGCACTCGACTCAGTGCAATGCACCCGGAAGGACGCTCTCGCTCGCCTTTCAAGGAGCGATTCCTAACAGCAGAAGCAGCAGAGGCACAAACTGCATGACGAGAAGGGACAACGTAGAACACGTTTCTGTCCTGGCACATTTTCGTGTGCGATGCTTCCCTCCGGGTCTTCGGGCCTTGCGAAGCTCCGTGTACTGCGAGCGCTGCTACTCGCAGCTGAGAAGGACCGTGGAGCTAGCGGCGAATTCGGAGAGCTCTTCGCTGCACTGCGCCGCTCGCAAGCGGCTTCGTTCTTCGCCTTCTGCCGTCCGGCGAGAGCTGAACTCCGGCGGTCAGTTGCAGCTCTGCCCAACAGCGTGTTCTCAGTTCTGCGGGCAAGCACGCCCTCTTGCCTTGGCCCCGGGAGCAAAGTCCCGAGCGAGCACTCGACTCAGTGCAATGCACCCGGAAGGACGCTCTCGCTCGTCTTTCAAGGAGCGATTCCTAACAGCAGAAGCAGCAGAGGCACAAACTGCATGACGAGAAGGGACAACGTAGAACACGTCTCTGCCCTGGCACATTTTCGTGTGCGATGCTTCCCTCCGGGTCTTCGGGCCTTGCGAAGCTCCGTGTACTGCGAGCGCTGCTACTCGCAGCTGAGAAGGACCGTGGAGCTAGCGGCGAATTCGGAGAGCTCTTCGCTGCACTGCGCCGCTCGCAAGCGGCTTCGTTCTTCGCCTTCTGCCGTCCGGCGAGAGCTGAACTCCGGCGGTCAGTTGCAGCTCTGCCCAACAGCGTGTTCTCAGTTCTGCGGGCAAGCACGCCCTCTTGCCTTGGCCCCGGGAGCAAAGTCCCGAGCGAGCACTCGACTCAGTGCAATGCACCCGGAAGGACGCTCTCGCTCGTCTTTCAAGGAGCGATTCCTAACAGCAGAAGCAGCAGAGGCACAAACTGCATGACGAGAAGGGACAACGTAGAACACGTCTCTGTCCTGGCACATTTTCGTGTGCGATGCTTCCCTCCGGGTCTTCGGGCCTTGCGAAGCTCCGTGTACTGCGAGCGCTGCTACTCGCAGCTGAGAAGGACCGTGGAGCTAGCGGCGAATTCGGAGAGCTCTTCGCTGCACTGCGCCGCTCGCAAGCGGCTTCGTTCTTCGCCTTCTGCCGTCCGGCGAGAGCTGAACTCCGGCGGTCAGTTGCAGCTCTGCCCAACAGCGTGTTCTCAGTTCTGCGGGCAAGCACGCCCTCTTGCCTTGGCCCCGGGAGCAAAGTCCCGAGCGAGCACTCGACTCAGTGCAATGCACCCGGAAGGACGCTCTCGCTCGTCTTTCAAGGAGCGATTCCTAACAGCAGAAGCAGCAGAGGCACAAACTGCATGACGAGAAGGGACAACGTAGAACACGTCTCTGTCCTGGCACATTTTCGTGTGCGATGCTTCCCTCCGGGTCTTCGGGCCTTGCGAAGCTCCGTGTACTGCGAGCGCTGCTACTCGCAGCTGAGAAGGACCGTGGAGCTAGCGGCGAATTCGGAGAGCTCTTCGCTGCACTGCGCCGCTCGCAAGCGGCTTCGTTCTTCGCCTTCTGCCGTCCGGCGAGAGCTGAACTCCGGCGGTCAGTTGCAGCTCTGCCCAACAGCGTGTTCTCAGTTCTGCGGGCAAGCACGCCCTCTTGCCTTGGCCCCGAGAGCAAAGTCCCGAGCGAGCACTCGACTCAGTGCAATGCACCCGGAAGGACGCTCTCGCTCGCCTTTCAAGGAGCGATTCCTAACAGCAGAAGCAGCAGAGGCACAAACTGCATGACGAGAAGGGACAACGTAGAACACGTCTCTGTCCTGGCACATTTTCGTGTGCGATGCTTCCCTCCGGGTCTTCGGGCCTTGCGAAGCTCCGTGTACTGCGAGCGCTGCTACTCGCAGCTGAGAAGGACCGTGGAGCTAGCGGCGAATTCGGAGAGCTCTTCGCTGCACTGCGCCGCTCGCAAGCGGCTTCGTTCTTCGCCTTCTGCCGTCCGGCGAGAGCTGAACTCCGGCGGTCAGTTGCAGCTCTGCCCAACAGCGTGTTCTCAGTTCTGCGGGCAAGCACGCCCTCTTGCCTTGGCCCCGGGAGCAAAGTCCCGAGCGAGCACTCGACTCAGTGCAATGCACCCGGAAGGACGCTCTCGCTCGTCTTTCAAGGAGCGATTCCTAACAGCAGAAGCAGCAGAGGCACAAACTGCATGACGAGAAGGGACAACGTAGAACACGTCTCTGCCCTGGCACATTTTCGTGTGCGATGCTTCCCTCCGGGTCTTCGGGCCTTGCGAAGCTCCGTGTACTGCGAGCGCTGCTACTCGCAGCTCAGAAGGACCGTGGAGCTAGCGGCGAATTCGGAGAGCTCTTCGCTGCACTGCGCCGCTCGCAAGCGGCTTCGTTCTTCGCCTTCTGCCGTCCGGCGACAGCTGAACTCCGGCGGTCAGTTGCAGCTCTGCCCAACAGCGTGTTCTCAGTTCTGCGGGCAAGCACGCCCTCTTGCCTTGGCCCCGAGAGCAAAGTCCCGAGCGAGCACTCGACTCAGTGCAATGCACCCGGAAGGACGCTCTCGCTCGTCTTTCAAGGAGCGATTCCTAACAGCAGAAGCAGCAGAGGCACAAACTGCATGACGAGAAGGGACAACGTAGAACACGTCTCTGCCCTGGCACATTTTCGTGTGCGATGCTTCCCTCCGGGTCTTCGGGCCTTGCGAAGCTCCGTGTACTGCGAGCGCTGCTACTCGCAGCTCAGAAGGACCGTGGAGCTAGCGGCGAATTCGGAGAGCTCTTCGCTGCACTGCGCCGCTCGCAAGCGGCTTCGTTCTTCGCCTTCTGCCGTCCGGCGAGAGCTGAACTCCGGCGGTCAGTTGCAGCTCTGCCCAACAGCGTGTTCTCAGTTCTGCGGGCAAGCACGCCCTCTTGCCTTGGCCCCGAGAGCAAAGTCCCGAGCGAGCACTCGACTCAGTGCAATGCACCCGGAAGGACGCTCTCGCTCGTCTTTCAAGGAGCGATTCCTAACAGCAGAAGCAGCAGAGGCACAAACTGCATGACGAGAAGGGACAACGTAGAACACGTCTCTGTCCTGGCACATTTTCGTGTGCGATGCTTCCCTCCGGGTCTTCGGGCCTTGCGAAGCTCCGTGTACTGCGAGCGCTGCTACTCGCAGCTCAGAAGGACCGTGGAGCTAGCGGCGAATTCGGAGAGCTCTTCGCTGCACTGCGCCGCTCGCAAGCGGCTTCGTTCTTCGCCTTCTGCCGTCCGGCGACAGCTGAACTCCGGCGGTCAGTTGCAGCTCTGCCCAACAGCGTGTTCTCAGTTCTGCGGGCAAGCACGCCCTCTTGCCTTGGCCCCGAGAGCAAAGTCCCGAGCGAGCACTCGACTCAGTGCAATGCACCCGGAAGGACGCTCTCGCTCGTCTTTCAAGGAGCGATTCCTAACAGCAGAAGCAGCAGAGGCACAAACTGCATGACGAGAAGGGACAACGTAGAACACGTCTCTGTCCTGGCACATTTTCGTGTGCGATGCTTCCCTCCGGGTCTTCGGGCCTTGCGAAGCTCCGTGTACTGCGAGCGCTGCTACTCGCAGCTCAGAAGGACCGTGGAGCTAGCGGCGAATTCGGAGAGCTCTTCGCTGCACTGCGCCGCTCGCAAGCGGCTTCGTTCTTCGCCTTCTGCCGTCCGGCGACAGCTGAACTCCGGCGGTCAGTTGCAGCTCTGCCCAACAGCGTGTTCTCAGTTCTGCGGGCAAGCACGCCCTCTTGCCTTGGCCCCGAGAGCAAAGTCCCGAGCGAGCACTCGACTCAGTGCAATGCACCCGGAAGGACGCTCTCGCTCGTCTTTCAAGGAGCGATTCCTAACAGCAGAAGCAGCAGAGGCACAAACTGCATGACGAGAAGGGACAACGTAGAACACGTCTCTGTCCTGGCACATTTTCGTGTGCGATGCTTCCCTCCGGGTCTTCGGGCCTTGCGAAGCTCCGTGTACTGCGAGCGCTGCTACTCGCAGCTCAGAAGGACCGTGGAGCTGGCGGCGAATTCGGAGAGCTCTTCGCTGCACTGCGCCGCTCGCAAGCGGCTTCGTTCTTCGCCTTCTGCCGTCCGGCGAGAGCTGAACTCCGGCGGTCAGTTGCAGCTCTGCCCAACAGCGTGTTCTCAGTTCTGCGGGCAAGCACGCCCTCTTGCCTTGGCCCCGGGAGCAAAGTCCCGAGCGAGCACTCGACTCAGTGCAATGCACCCGGAAGGACGCTCTCGCTCGTCTTTCAAGGAGCGATTCCTAACAGCAGAAGCAGCAGAGGCACAAACTGCATGACGAGAAGGGACAACGTAGAACACGTCTCTGTCCTGGCACATTTTCGTGTGCGATGCTTCCCTCCGGGTCTTCGGGCCTTGCGAAGCTCCGTGTACTGCGAGCGCTGCTACTCGCAGCTCAGAAGGACCGTGGAGCTGGCGGCGAATTCGGAGAGCTCTTCGCTGCACTGCGCCGCTCGCAAGCGGCTTCGTTCTTCGCCTTCTGCCGTCCGGCGACAGCTGAACTCCGGCGGTCAGTTGCAGCTCTGCCCAACAGCGTGTTCTCAGTTCTGCGGGCAAGCACGCCCTCTTGCCTTGGCCCCGGGAGCAAAGTCCCGAGCGAGCACTCGACTCAGTGCAATGCACCCGGAAGAACGCTCTCGCTCGTCTTTCAAGGAGCGATTCCTAACAGCAGAAGCAGCAGAGGCACAAACTGCATGACGAGAAGGGACAACGTAGAACACGTCTCTGCCCTGGCACATTTTCGTGTGCGATGCTTCCCTCCGGGTCTTCGGGCCTTGCGAAGCTCCGTGTACTGCGAGCGCTGCTACTCGCAGCTGAGAAGGACCGTGGAGCTGGCGGCGAATTCGGAGAGCTCTTCGCTGCACTGCGCCGCTCGCAAGCGGCTTCGTTCTTCGCCTTCTGCCGTCCGGCGAGAGCTGAACTCCGGCGGTCAGTTGCAGCTCTGCCCAACAGCGTGTTCTCAGTTCTGCGGGCAAGCACGCCCTCTTGCCTTGGCCCCGGGAGCAAAGTCCCGAGCGAGCACTCGACTCAGTGCAATGCACCCGGAAGGACGCTCTCGCTCGTCTTTCAAGGAGCGATTCCTAACAGCAGAAGCAGCAGAGGCACAAACTGCATGACGAGAAGGGACAACGTAGAACACGTCTCTGCCCTGGCACATTTTCGTGTGCGATGCTTCCCTCCGGGTCTTCGGGCCTTGCGAAGCTCCGTGTACTGCGAGCGCTGCTACTCGCAGCTGAGAAGGACCGTGGAGCTGGCGGCGAATTCGGAGAGCTCTTCGCTGCACTGCGCCGCTCGCAAGCGGCTTCGTTCTTCGCCTTCTGCCGTCCGGCGAGAGCTGAACTCCGGCGGTCAGTTGCAGCTCTGCCCAACAGCGTGTTCTCAGTTCTGCGGGCAAGCACGCCCTCTTGCCTTGGCCCCGGGAGCAAAGTCCCGAGCGAGCACTCGACTCAGTGCAATGCACCCGGAAGGACGCTCTCGCTCGTCTTTCAAGGAGCGATTCCTAACAGCAGAAGCAGCAGAGGCACAAACTGCATGACGAGAAGGGACAACGTAGAACACGTCTCTGCCCTGGCACATTTTCGTGTGCGATGCTTCCCTCCGGGTCTTCGGGCCTTGCGAAGCTCCGTGTACTGCGAGCGCTGCTACTCGCAGCTCAGAGGGACCGTGGAGCTGGCGGCGAATTCGGGAAAGCTCTTCGCTGCACTGCGCCGCTCGCAAGCGGCTTCGTTCTTCGCCTTCTGCCGTCCGGCGAGAGCTGAACTCCGGCGGTCAGTTGCAGCTCTGCCCAACAGCGTGTTCTCAGTTCTGCGGGCAAGCACGCCCTCTTGCCTTGGCCCCGAGAGCAAAGTCCCGAGCGAGCACTCGACTCAGTGCAATGCACCCGGAAGGACGCTCTCGCTCGCCTTTCAAGGAGCGATTCCTAACAGCAGAAGCAGCAGAGGCACAAACTGCATGACGAGAAGGGACAACGTAGAACACGTCTCTGCCCTGGCACATTTTCGTGTGCGATGCTTCCCTCCGGGTCTTCGGGGCCTTGCGAAGCTCCGTGTACTGCGAGCGCTGCTACTCGCAGCTCAGAAGGACCGTGGAGCTGGCGGCGAATTA
>NW_028276189.1:0-39606 GCF_052056855.1 Sturnus vulgaris | reverse complement strand
TCTTGTGCTGTTAGGAATCGCTCCTTGAAAGACGAGCGAGAGCGTCCTTCCGGGTGCATTGCACTGAGTCGAGTGCTCGCTCGGGACTTTGCTCTCGGGGCCAAGGCAAGAGGGCGTGCTTGCCCGCAGAACTGAGAACACGCTGTTGGGCAGAGCTGCAACTGACCGCCGGAGTTCAGCTGTCGCCGGACGGCAGAAGGCGAAGAACGAAGCCGCTTGCGAGCGGCGCAGTGCAGCGAAGAGCTCTCCGAATTCGCCGCTAGCTCCACGGTCCTTCTGAGCTGCGAGTAGCAGCGCTCGCAGTACACGGAGCTTCGCAAGGCCCGAAGACCCGGAGGGAAGTATCGGCACACGAAAATGTGCCAGGACAGAGACGTGTTCTACGTTGTCCCTTCTCGTCATGCAGTTTGTGCACATCTCGTGAGAGTCTTGTGCTGTTAGGAATCGCTCCTTGAAAGACGAGCGAGAGCGTCCTTCCGGGTGCATTGCACTGAGTCGAGTGCTCGCTCGGGACTTTGCTCTCGGGGCCAAGGCAAGAGGGCGTGCTTGCCCGCAGAACTGAGAACACGCTGTTGGGCAGAGCTGCAACTGACCGCCGGAGTTCAGCTGTCGCCGGACGGCAGAAGGCGAAGAACGAAGCCGCTTGCGAGCGGCGCAGTGCAGCGAAGAGCTCTCCGAATTCGCCGCTAGCTCCACGGTCCTTCTCAGCTGCGAGTAGCAGCGCTCGCAGTACACGGAGCTTCGCAAGGACCGAAGACCCGGAGGGAAGTATGGCACACGGAAATGTGCCAGGACAGAGACGTGTTCTACGTTGTCCCTTCTCGTCATGCAGTTTGTGCCTCTGCTGCTTCTGCTGTTAGGAATCGCTCCTTGAAAGACGAGCGAGAGCGTCCTTCCGGGTGCATTGCACTGAGTCGAGTGCTCGCTCGGGACTTTGCTCTCGGGGCCAAGGCAAGAGGGCGTGCTTGCCCGCAGAACTGAGAACACGCTGTTGGGCAGAGCTGCAACTGACCGCCGGAGTTCAGCTGTCGCCGGACGGCAGAAGGCGAAGAACGAAGCCGCTTGCGAGCGGCGCAGTGCAGCGAAGAGCTCTCCGAATTCGCCGCTAGCTCCACGGTCCTTCTCAGCTGCGAGTAGCAGCGCTCGCAGTACACGGAGCTTCGCAAGGACCGAAGACCCGGAGGGAAGTATGGCACACGGAAATGTGCCAGGACAGAGACGTGTTCTACGTTGTCCCTTCTCGTCATGCAGTTTGTGCCTCTGCTGCTTCTGCTGTTAGGAATCGCTCCTTGAAAGACGAGCGAGAGCGTCCTTCCGGGTGCATTGCACTGAGTCGAGTGCTCGCTCGGGACTTTGCTCTCGGGGCCAAGGCAAGAGGGCGTGCTTGCCCGCAGAACTGAGAACACGCTGTTGGGCAGAGCTGCAACTGACCGCCGGAGTTCAGCTGTCGCCGGACGGCAGAAGGCGAAGAACGAAGCCGCTTGCGAGCGGCGCAGTGCAGCGAAGAGCTCTCCGAATTCGCCGCTAGCTCCACGGTCCTTCTCAGCTGCGAGTAGCAGCGCTCGCAGTACACGGAGCTTCGCAAGGACCGAAGACCCGGAGGGAAGTATGGCACACGGAAATGTGCCAGGACAGAGACGTGTTCTACGTTGTCCCTTCTCGTCATGCAGTTTGTGCCTCTGCTGCTTCTGCTGTTAGGAATCGCTCCTTGAAAGACGAGCGAGAGCGTCCTTCCGGGTGCATTGCACTGAGTCGAGTGCTCGCTCGGGACTTTGCTCTCGGGGCCAAGGCAAGAGGGCGTGCTTGCCCGCAGAACTGAGAACACGCTGTTGGGCAGAGCTGCAACTGACCGCCGGAGTTCAGCTGTCGCCGGACGGCAGAAGGCGAAGAACGAAGCCGCTTGCGAGCGGCGCAGTGCAGCGAAGAGCTCTCCGAATTCGCCGCTAGCTCCACGGTCCTTCTCAGCTGCGAGTAGCAGCGCTCGCAGTACACGGGGCTTCGCAAGGCCCGAAGACCCGGAGGGAAGTATCGCACACGAAAATGTGCCAGGACAGAGACGTGTTCTACGTTGTCCCTTCTCGTCATGCAGTTTGTGCCTCTGCTGCTTGTGCTGTTAGGAATCGCTCCTTGAAAGACGAGCGAGAGCGTCCTTCCGGGTGCATTGCACTGAGTCGAGTGCTCGCTCGGGACTTTGCTCTCGGGGCCAAGGCAAGAGGGCGTGCTTGCCCGCAGAACTGAGAACACGCTGTTGGGCAGAGCTGCAACTGACCGCCGGAGTTCAGCTGTCGCCGGACGGCAGAAGGCGAAGAACGAAGCCGCTTGCGAGCGGCGCAGTGCAGCGAAGAGCTCTCCGAATTCGCCGCTAGCTCCACGGTCCTTCTCAGCTGCGAGTAGCAGCGCTCGCAGTACACGGAGCTTCGCAAGGACCGAAGACCCGGAGGGAAGTATGGCACACGGAAATGTGCCAGGACAGAGACGTGTTCTACGTTGTCCCTTCTCGTCATGCAGTTTGTGCCTCTGCTGCTTCTGCTGTTAGGAATCGCTCCTTGAAAGACGAGCGAGAGCGTCCTTCCGGGTGCATTGCACTGAGTCGAGTGCTCGCTCGGGACTTTGCTCTCGGGGCCAAGGCAAGAGGGCGTGCTTGCCCGCAGAACTGAGAACACGCTGTTGGGCAGAGCTGCAACTGACCGCCGGAGTTCAGCTGTCGCCGGACGGCAGAAGGCGAAGAACGAAGCCGCTTGCGAGCGGCGCAGTGCAGCGAAGAGCTCTCCGAATTCGCCGCTAGCTCCACGGTCCTTCTGAGCTGCGAGTAGCAGCGCTCGCAGTACACGGAGCTTCGCAAGGCCCGAAGACCCGGAGGGAAGTATCGCACACGAAAATGTGCCAGGACAGAGACGTGTTCTACGTTGTCCCTTCTCGTCATGCAGTTTGTGCCTCTGCTGCTTGTGCTGTTAGGAATCGCTCCTTGAAAGACGAGCGAGAGCGTCCTTCCGGGTGCATTGCACTGAGTCGAGTGCTCGCTCGGGACTTTGCTCTCGGGGCCAAGGCAAGAGGGCGTGCTTGCCCGCAGAACTGAGAACACGCTGTTGGGCAGAGCTGCAACTGACCGCCGGAGTTCAGCTGTCGCCGGACGGCAGAAGGCGAAGAACGAAGCCGCTTGCGAGCGGCGCAGTGCAGCGAAGAGCTCTCCGAATTCGCCGCTAGCTCCACGGTCCTTCTGAGCTGCGAGTAGCAGCGCTCGCAGTACACGGAGCTTCGCAAGGCCCGAAGACCCGGAGGGAAGTATCGCACACGAAAATGTGCCAGGACAGAGACGTGTTCTACGTTGTCCCTTCTCGTCATGCAGTTTGTGCCTCTGCTGCTTGTGCTGTTAGGAATCGCTCCTTGAAAGACGAGCGAGAGCGTCCTTCCGGGTGCATTGCACTGAGTCGAGTGCTCGCTCGGGACTTTGCTCTCGGGGCCAAGGCAAGAGGGCGTGCTTGCCCGCAGAACTGAGAACACGCTGTTGGTCAGAGCTGCAACTGACCGCCGGAGTTCAGCTCTCGCCGGACGGCAGAAGGCGAAGAACGAAGCCGCTTGCGAGCGGCGCAGTGCAGCGAAGAGCTCTCCGAATTCGCCGCTAGCTCCACGGTCCTTCTCAGCTGCGAGTAGCAGCGCTCGCAGTACACGGAGCTTCGCAAGGCCCGAAGACCCGGAGGGAAGTATCGCACACGAAAATGTGCCAGGACAGAGACGTGTTCTACGTTGTCCCTTCTCGTCATGCAGTTTGTGCCTCTGCTGCTTGTGCTGTTAGGAATCGCTCCTTGAAAGACGAGCGAGAGCGTCCTTCCGGGTGCATTGCACTGAGTCGAGTGCTCGCTCGGGACTTTGCTCTCGGGGCCAAGGCAAGAGGGCGTGCTTGCCCGCAGAACTGAGACCACGCTGTTGGGCAGAGCTGCAACTGACCGCCGGAGTTCAGCTGTCGCCGGACGGCAGAAGGCGAAGAACGAAGCCGCTTGCGAGCGGCGCAGTGCAGCGAAGAGCTCTCCGAATTCGCCGCTAGCTCCACGGTCCTTCTCAGCTGCGAGTAGCAGCGCTCGCAGTACACGGAGCTTCGCAAGGCCCGAAGACCCGGAGGGAAGTATCGCACACGAAAATGTGCCAGGACAGAGACGTGTTCTACGTTGTCCCTTCTCGTCATGCAGTTTGTGCCTCTGCTGCTTGTGCTGTTAGGAATCGCTCCTTGAAAGACGAGCGAGAGCGTCCTTCCGGGTGCATTGCACTGAGTCGAGTGCTCGCTCGGGACTTTGCTCTCGGGGCCAAGGCAAGAGGGCGTGCTTGCCCGCAGAACTGAGAACACGCTGTTGGGCAGAGCTGCAACTGACCGCCGGAGTTCAGCTGTCGCCGGACGGCAGAAGGCGAAGAACGAAGCCGCTTGCGAGCGGCGCAGTGCAGCGAAGAGCTCTCCGAATTCGCCGCTAGCTCCACGGTCCTTCTCAGCTGCGAGTAGCAGCGCTCGCAGTACACGGGGCTTCGCAAGGCCCGAAGACCCGGAGGGAAGTATCGCACACGCAAATGTGCCAGGACAGAGACGTGTTCTACGTTGTCCCTTCTCGTCATGCAGTTTGTGCCTCTGCTGCTTGTGCTGTTAGGAATCGCTCCTTGAAAGACGAGCGAGAGCGTCCTTCCGGGTGCATTGCACTGAGTCGAGTGCTCGCTCGGGACTTTGCTCTCGGGGCCAAGGCAAGAGGGCGTGCTTGCCCGCAGAACTGAGAACACGCTGTTGGTCAGAGCTGCAACTGACCGCCGGAGTTCAGCTGTCGCCGGACGGCAGAAGGCGAAGAACGAAGCCGCTTGCGAGCGGCGCAGTGCAGCGAAGAGCTCTCCGAATTCGCCGCTAGCTCCACGGTCCTTCTCAGCTGCAAGTAGCAGCGCTCGCAGTACACGGGGCTTCGCAAGGCCCGAAGACCCGGAGGGAAGTATCGCACACGCAAATGTGCCAGGACAGAGACGTGTTCTACGTTGTCCCTTCTCGTCATGCAGTTTGTGCCTCTGCTGCTTGTGCTGTTAGGAATCGCTCCTTGAAAGACGAGCGAGAGCGTCCTTCCGGGTGCATTGCACTGAGTCGAGTGCTCGCTCGGGACTTTGCTCTCGGGGCCAAGGCAAGAGGGCGTGCTTGCCCGCAGAACTGAGAACACGCTGTTGGTCAGAGCTGCAACTGACCGCCGGAGTTCAGCTGTCGCCGGACGGCAGAAGGCGTAGAACGAAGCCGCTTGCGAGCGGCGCAGTGCAGCGAAGAGCTCTCCGAATTCGCCGCTAGCTCCACGGTCCTTCTGAGCTGCGAGTAGCAGCGCTCGCAGTACACGGAGCTTCGCAAGGCCCGAAGACCCGGAGGGAAGTATCGCACACGAAAATGTGCCAGGACAGAGACGTGTTCTACGTTGTCCCTTCTCGTCATGCAGTTTGTGCCTCTGCTGCTTCTGCTGTTAGGAATCGCTCCTTGAAAGACGAGCGAGAGCGTCCTTCCGGGTGCATTGCACTGAGTCGAGTGCTCGCTCGGGACTTTGCTCTCGGGGCCAAGGCAAGAGGGCGTGCTTGCCCGCAGAACTGAGAACACGCTGTTGGTCAGAGCTGCAACTGACCGCCGGAGTTCAGCTGTCGCCGGACGGCAGAAGGCGAAGAACGAAGCCGCTTGCGAGCGGCGCAGTGCAGCGAAGAGCTCTCCGAATTCGCCGCTAGCTCCACGGTCCTTCTGAGCTGCGAGTAGCAGCGCTCGCAGTACACGGAGCTTCGCAAGGCCCGAAGACCCGGAGGGAAGTATCGCACACGAAAATGTGCCAGGACAGAGACGTGTTCTACGTTGTCCCTTCTCGTCATGCAGTTTGTGCCTCTGCTGCTTGTGCTGTTAGGAATCGCTCCTTGAAAGACGAGCGAGAGCGTCCTTCCGGGTGCATTGCACTGAGTCGAGTGCTCGCTCGGGACTTTGCTCTCGGGGCCAAGGCAAGAGGGCGTGCTTGCCCGCAGAACTGAGAACACGCTGTTGGTCAGAGCTGCAACTGACCGCCGGAGTTCAGCTGTCGCCGGACGGCAGAAGGCGTAGAACGAAGCCGCTTGCGAGCGGCGCAGTGCAGCGAAGAGCTCTCCGAATTCGCCGCTAGCTCCACGGTCCTTCTGAGCTGCGAGTAGCAGCGCTCGCAGTACACGGAGCTTCGCAAGGCCCGAAGACCCGGAGGGAAGTATCGCACACGAAAATGTGCCAGGACAGAGACGTGTTCTACGTTGTCCCTTCTCGTCATGCAGTTTGTGCCTCTGCTGCTTGTGCTGTTAGGAATCGCTCCTTGAAAGACGAGCGAGAGCGTCCTTCCGGGTGCATTGCACTGAGTCGAGTGCTCGCTCGGGACTTTGCTCTCGGGGCCAAGGCAAGAGGGCGTGCTTGCCCGCAGAACTGAGAACACGCTGTTGGGCAGAGCTGCAACTGACCGCCGGAGTTCAGCTGTCGCCGGACGGCAGAAGGCGAAGAACGAAGCCGCTTGCGAGCGGCGCAGTGCAGCGAAGAGCTCTCCGAATTCGCCGCTAGCTCCACGGTCCTTCTGAGCTGCGAGTAGCAGCGCTCGCAGTACACGGAGCTTCGCAAGGCCCGAAGACCCGGAGGGAAGTATCGCACACGAAAATGTGCCAGGACAGAGACGTGTTCTACGTTGTCCCTTCTCGTCATGCAGTTTGTGCCTCTGCTGCTTCTGCTGTTAGGAATCGCTCCTTGAAAGACGAGCGAGAGCGTCCTTCCGGGTGCATTGCACTGAGTCGAGTGCTCGCTCGGGACTTTGCTCTCGGGGCCAAGGCAAGAGGGCGTGCTTGCCCGCAGAACTGAGAACACGCTGTTGGGCAGAGCTGCAACTGACCGCCGGAGTTCAGCTGTCGCCGGACGGCAGAAGGCGAAGAACGAAGCCGCTTGCGAGCGGCGCAGTGCAGCGAAGAGCTCTCCGAATTCGCCGCTAGCTCCACGGTCCTTCTCAGCTGCGAGTAGCAGCGCTCGCAGTACACGGAGCTTCGCAAGGCCCGAAGACCCGGAGGGAAGTATCGCACACGAAAATGTGCCAGGACAGAGACGTGTTCTACGTTGTCCCTTCTCGTCATGCAGTTTGTGCCTCTGCTGCTTGTGCTGTTAGGAATCGCTCCTTGAAAGACGAGCGAGAGCGTCCTTCTGGGTGCATTGCACTGAGTCGAGTGCTCGCTCGGGACTTTGCTCTCGGGGCCAAGGCAAGAGGGCGTGCTTGCCCGCAGAACTGAGAACACGCTGTTGGGCAGAGCTGCAACTGACCGCCGGAGTTCAGCTCTCGCCGGACGGCAGAAGGCGAAGAACGAAGCCGCTTGCGAGCGGCGCAGTGCAGCGAAGAGCTCTCCGAATTCGCCGCTAGCTCCACGGTCCTTCTCAGCTGCGAGTAGCAGCGCTCGCAGTACACGGGGCTTCGCAAGGCCCGAAGACCCGGAGGGAAGTATCGCACACGAAAATGTGCCAGGACAGAGACGTGTTCTACGTTGTCCCTTCTCGTCATGCAGTTTGTGCCTCTGCTGCTTCTGCTGTTAGGAATCGCTCCTTGAAAGACGAGCGAGAGCGTCCTTCCGGGTGCATTGCACTGAGTCGAGTGCTCGCTCGGGACTTTGCTCTCGGGGCCAAGGCAAGAGGGCGTGCTTGCCCGCAGAACTGAGAACACGCTGTTGGTCAGAGCTGCAACTGACCGCCGGAGTTCAGCTGTCGCCGGACGGCAGAAGGCGAAGAACGAAGCCGCTTGCGAGCGGCGCAGTGCAGCGAAGAGCTCTCCGAATTCGCCGCTAGCTCCACGGTCCTTCTCAGCTGCGAGTAGCAGCGCTCGCAGTACACGGGGCTTCGCAAGGCCCGAAGACCCGGAGGGAAGTATCGCACACGAAAATGTGCCAGGACAGAGACGTGTTCTACGTTGTCCCTTCTCGTCATGCAGTTTGTGCCTCTGCTGCTTGTGCTGTTAGGAATCGCTCCTTGAAAGACGAGCGAGAGCGTCCTTCCGGGTGCATTGCACTGAGTCGAGTGCTCGCTCGGGACTTTGCTCTCGGGGCCAAGGCAAGAGGGCGTGCTTGCCCGCAGAACTGAGAACACGCTGTTGGTCAGAGCTGCAACTGACCGCCGGAGTTCAGCTGTCGCCGGACGGCAGAAGGCGAAGAACGAAGCCGCTTGCGAGCGGCGCAGTGCAGCGAAGAGCTCTCCGAATTCGCCGCTAGCTCCACGGTCCTTCTGAGCTGCGAGTAGCAGCGCTCGCAGTACACGGGGCTTCGCAAGGCCCGAAGACCCGGAGGGAAGTTTCGCACACGAAAATGTGCCAGGACAGAAACGTGTTCTACGTTGTCCCTTCTCGTCATGCAGTTTGTGCCTCTGCTGCTTGTGCTGTTAGGAATCGCTCCTTGAAAGACGAGCGAGAGCGTCCTTCCGGGTGCATTGCACTGAGTCGAGTGCTCGCTCGGGACTTTGCTCTCGGGGCCAAGGCAAGAGGGCGTGCTTGCCCGCAGAACTGAGAACACGCTGTTGGGCAGAGCTGCAACTGACCGCCGGAGTTCAGCTGTCGCCGGACGGCAGAAGGCGTAGAACGAAGCCGCTTGCGAGCGGCGCAGTGCAGCGAAGAGCTCTCCGAATTCGCCGCTAGCTCCACGGTCCTTCTCAGCTGCGAGTAGCAGCGCTCGCAGTACACGGAGCTTCGCAAGGCCCGAAGACCCGGAGGGAAGTATCGCACACGCAAATGTGCCAGGACAGAGACGTGTTCTACGTTGTCCCTTCTCGTCATGCAGTTTGTGCCTCTGCTGCTTGTGCTGTTAGGAATCGCTCCTTGAAAGACGAGCGAGAGCGTCCTTCCGGGTGCATTGCACTGAGTCGAGTGCTCGCTCGGGACTTTGCTCTCGGGGCCAAGGCAAGAGGGCGTGCTTGCCCGCAGAACTGAGAACACGCTGTTGGTCAGAGCTGCAACTGACCGCCGGAGTTCAGCTGTCGCCGGACGGCAGAAGGCGAAGAACGAAGCCGCTTGCGAGCGGCGCAGTGCAGCGAAGAGCTCTCCGAATTCGCCGCTAGCTCCACGGTCCTTCTCAGCTGCGAGTAGCAGCGCTCGCAGTACACGGAGCTTCGCAAGGCCCGAAGACCCGGAGGGAAGTATCGCACACGAAAATGTGCCAGGACAGAGACGTGTTCTACGTTGTCCCTTCTCGTCATGCAGTTTGTGCCTCTGCTGCTTGTGCTGTTAGGAATCGCTCCTTGAAAGACGAGCGAGAGCGTCCTTCCGGGTGCATTGCACTGAGTCGAGTGCTCGCTCGGGACTTTGCTCTCGGGGCCAAGGCAAGAGGGCGTGCTTGCCCGCAGAACTGAGAACACGCTGTTGGGCAGAGCTGCAACTGACCGCCGGAGTTCAGCTGTCGCCGGACGGCAGAAGGCGTAGAACGAAGCCGCTTGCGAGCGGCGCAGTGCAGCGAAGAGCTCTCCGAATTCGCCGCTAGCTCCACGGTCCTTCTGAGCTGCGAGTAGCAGCGCTCGCAGTACACGGAGCTTCGCAAGGCCCGAAGACCCGGAGGGAAGTATCGCACACGAAAATGTGCCAGGACAGAGACGTGTTCTACGTTGTCCCTTCTCGTCATGCAGTTTGTGCCTCTGCTGCTTGTGCTGTTAGGAATCGCTCCTTGAAAGACGAGCGAGAGCGTCCTTCCGGGTGCATTGCACTGAGTCGAGTGCTCGCTCGGGACTTTGCTCTCGGGGCCAAGGCAAGAGGGCGTGCTTGCCCGCAGAACTGAGAACACGCTGTTGGTCAGAGCTGCAACTGACCGCCGGAGTTCAGCTGTCGCCGGACGGCAGAAGGCGAAGAACGAAGCCGCTTGCGAGCGGCGCAGTGCAGCGAAGAGCTCTCCGAATTCGCCGCTAGCTCCACGGTCCTTCTGAGCTGCGAGTAGCAGCGCTCGCAGTACACGGAGCTTCGCAAGGCCCGAAGACCCGGAGGGAAGTATCGCACACGAAAATGTGCCAGGACAGAGACGTGTTCTACGTTGTCCCTTCTCGTCATGCAGTTTGTGCCTCTGCTGCTTGTGCTGTTAGGAATCGCTCCTTGAAAGACGAGCGAGAGCGTCCTTCCGGGTGCATTGCACTGAGTCGAGTGCTCGCTCGGGACTTTGCTCTCGGGGCCAAGGCAAGAGGGCGTGCTTGCCCGCAGAACTGAGAACACGCTGTTGGGCAGAGCTGCAACTGACCGCCGGAGTTCAGCTGTCGCCGGACGGCAGAAGGCGTAGAACGAAGCCGCTTGCGAGCGGCGCAGTGCAGCGAAGAGCTCTCCGAATTCGCCGCTAGCTCCACGGTCCTTCTGAGCTGCGAGTAGCAGCGCTCGCAGTACACGGAGCTTCGCAAGGCCCGAAGACCCGGAGGGAAGTATCGCACACGAAAATGTGCCAGGACAGAGACGTGTTCTACGTTGTCCCTTCTCGTCATGCAGTTTGTGCCTCTGCTGCTTCTGCTGTTAGGAATCGCTCCTTGAAAGACGAGCGAGAGCGTCCTTCCGGGTGCATTGCACTGAGTCGAGTGCTCGCTCGGGACTTTGCTCTCGGGGCCAAGGCAAGAGGGCGTGCTTGCCCGCAGAACTGAGAACACGCTGTTGGGCAGAGCTGCAACTGACCGCCGGAGTTCAGCTGTCGCCGGACGGCAGAAGGCGAAGAACGAAGCCGCTTGCGAGCGGCGCAGTGCAGCGAAGAGCTCTCCGAATTCGCCGCTAGCTCCACGGTCCTTCTGAGCTGCGAGTAGCAGCGCTCGCAGTACACGGAGCTTCGCAAGGCCCGAAGACCCGGAGGGAAGTATCACACACGAAAATGTGCCAGGACAGAGACGTGTTCTACGTTGTCCCTTCTCGTCATGCAGTTTGTGCCTCTGCTGCTTGTGCTGTTAGGAATCGCTCCTTGAAAGACGAGCGAGAGCGTCCTTCCGGGTGCATTGCACTGAGTCGAGTGCTCGCTCGGGACTTTGCTCTCGGGGCCAAGGCAAGAGGGCGTGCTTGCCCGCAGAACTGAGAACACGCTGTTGGGCAGAGCTGCAACTGACCGCCGGAGTTCAGCTGTCGCCGGACGGCAGAAGGCGAAGAACGAAGCCGCTTGCGAGCGGCGCAGTGCAGCGAAGAGCTCTCCGAATTCGCCGCTAGCTCCACGGTCCTTCTCAGCTGCGAGTAGCAGCGCTCGCAGTACACGGAGCTTCGCAAGGACCGAAGACCCGGAGGGAAGTATGGCACACGGAAATGTGCCAGGACAGAGACGTGTTCTACGTTGTCCCTTCTCGTCATGCAGTTTGTGCCTCTGCTGCTTGTGCTGTTAGGAATCGCTCCTTGAAAGACGAGCGAGAGCGTCCTTCCGGGTGCATTGCACTGAGTCGAGTGCTCGCTCGGGACTTTGCTCTCGGGGCCAAGGCAAGAGGGCGTGCTTGCCCGCAGAACTGAGAACACGCTGTTGGTCAGAGCTGCAACTGACCGCCGGAGTTCAGCTGTCGCCGGACGGCAGAAGGCGAAGAACGAAGCCGCTTGCGAGCGGCGCAGTGCAGCGAAGAGCTCTCCGAATTCGCCGCTAGCTCCACGGTCCTTCTCAGCTGCGAGTAGCAGCGCTCGCAGTACACGGGGCTTCGCAAGGCCCGAAGACCCGGAGGGAAGTATCGCACACGAAAATGTGCCAGGACAGAGACGTGTTCTACGTTGTCCCTTCTCGTCATGCAGTTTGTGCCTCTGCTGCTTGTGCTGTTAGGAATCGCTCCTTGAAAGACGAGCGAGAGCGTCCTTCCGGGTGCATTGCACTGAGTCGAGTGCTCGCTCGGGACTTTGCTCTCGGGGCCAAGGCAAGAGGGCGTGCTTGCCCGCAGAACTGAGAACACGCTGTTGGGCAGAGCTGCAACTGACCGCCGGAGTTCAGCTGTCGCCGGACGGCAGAAGGCGTAGAACGAAGCCGCTTGCGAGCGGCGCAGTGCAGCGAAGAGCTCTCCGAATTCGCCGCTAGCTCCACGGTCCTTCTGAGCTGCGAGTAGCAGCGCTCGCAGTACACGGAGCTTCGCAAGGCCCGAAGACCCGGAGGGAAGTATCGCACACGAAAATGTGCCAGGACAGAGACGTGTTCTACGTTGTCCCTTCTCGTCATGCAGTTTGTGCCTCTGCTGCTTCTGCTGTTAGGAATCGCTCCTTGAAAGACGAGCGAGAGCGTCCTTCCGGGTGCATTGCACTGAGTCGAGTGCTCGCTCGGGACTTTGCTCTCGGGGCCAAGGCAAGAGGGCGTGCTTGCCCGCAGAACTGAGAACACGCTGTTGGTCAGAGCTGCAACTGACCGCCGGAGTTCAGCTGTCGCCGGACGGCAGAAGGCGTAGAACGAAGCCGCTTGCGAGCGGCGCAGTGCAGCGAAGAGCTCTCCGAATTCGCCGCTAGCTCCACGGTCCTTCTCAGCTGCGAGTAGCAGCGCTCGCAGTACACGGGGCTTCGCAAGGCCCGAAGACCCGGAGGGAAGTATCGCACACGAAAATGTGCCAGGACAGAGACGTGTTCTACGTTGTCCCTTCTCGTCATGCAGTTTGTGCCTCTGCTGCTTGTGCTGTTAGGAATCGCTCCTTGAAAGACGAGCGAGAGCGTCCTTCCGGGTGCATTGCACTGAGTCGAGTGCTCGCTCGGGACTTTGCTCTCGGGGCCAAGGCAAGAGGGCGTGCTTGCCCGCAGAACTGAGAACACGCTGTTGGGCAGAGCTGCAACTGACCGCCGGAGTTCAGCTGTCGCCGGACGGCAGAAGGCGAAGAACGAAGCCGCTTGCGAGCGGCGCAGTGCAGCGAAGAGCTCTCCGAATTCGCCGCTAGCTCCACGGTCCTTCTGAGCTGCGAGTAGCAGCGCTCGCAGTACACGGAGCTTCGCAAGGCCCGAAGACCCGGAGGGAAGTATCGCACACGAAAATGTGCCAGGACAGAGACGTGTTCTACGTTGTCCCTTCTCGTCATGCAGTTTGTGCCTCTGCTGCTTGTGCTGTTAGGAATCGCTCCTTGAAAGACGAGCGAGAGCGTCCTTCCGGGTGCATTGCACTGAGTCGAGTGCTCGCTCGGGACTTTGCTCTCGGGGCCAAGGCAAGAGGGCGTGCTTGCCCGCAGAACTGAGAACACGCTGTTGGGCAGAGCTGCAACTGACCGCCGGAGTTCAGCTCTCGCCGGACGGCAGAAGGCGAAGAACGAAGCCGCTTGCGAGCGGCGCAGTGCAGCGAAGAGCTCTCCGAATTCGCCGCTAGCTCCACGGTCCTTCTCAGCTGCGAGTAGCAGCGCTCGCAGTACACGGGGCTTCGCAAGGCCCGAAGACCCGGAGGGAAGTATCGCACACGAAAATGTGCCAGGACAGAAACGTGTTCTACGTTGTCCCTTCTCGTCATGCAGTTTGTGCCTCTGCTGCTTGTGCTGTTAGGAATCGCTCCTTGAAAGACGAGCGAGAGCGTCCTTCCGGGTGCATTGCACTGAGTCGAGTGCTCGCTCGGGACTTTGCTCTCGGGGCCAAGGCAAGAGGGCGTGCTTGCCCGCAGAACTGAGAACACGCTGTTGGGCAGAGCTGCAACTGACCGCCGGAGTTCAGCTGTCGCCGGACGGCAGAAGGCGTAGAACGAAGCCGCTTGCGAGCGGCGCAGTGCAGCGAAGAGCTCTCCGAATTCGCCGCTAGCTCCACGGTCCTTCTGAGCTGCGAGTAGCAGCGCTCGCAGTACACGGAGCTTCGCAAGGCCCGAAGACCCGGAGGGAAGTATCGCACACGAAAATGTGCCAGGACAGAGACGTGTTCTACGTTGTCCCTTCTCGTCATGCAGTTTGTGCCTCTGCTGCTTGTGCTGTTAGGAATCGCTCCTTGAAAGACGAGCGAGAGCGTCCTTCCGGGTGCATTGCACTGAGTCGAGTGCTCGCTCGGGACTTTGCTCTCGGGGCCAAGGCAAGAGGGCGTGCTTGCCCGCAGAACTGAGAACACGCTGTTGGTCAGAGCTGCAACTGACCGCCGGAGTTCAGCTGTCGCCGGACGGCAGAAGGCGAAGAACGAAGCCGCTTGCGAGCGGCGCAGTGCAGCGAAGAGCTCTCCGAATTCGCCGCTAGCTCCACGGTCCTTCTGAGCTGCGAGTAGCAGCGCTCGCAGTACACGGAGCTTCGCAAGGCCCGAAGACCCGGAGGGAAGTATCGCACACGCAAATGTGCCAGGACAGAGACGTGTTCTACGTTGTCCCTTCTCGTCATGCAGTTTGTGCCTCTGCTGCTTGTGCTGTTAGGAATCGCTCCTTGAAAGACGAGCGAGAGCGTCCTTCCGGGTGCATTGCACTGAGTCGAGTGCTCGCTCGGGACTTTGCTCTCGGGGCCAAGGCAAGAGGGCGTGCTTGCCCGCAGAACTGAGAACACGCTGTTGGGCAGAGCTGCAACTGACCGCCGGAGTTCAGCTGTCGCCGGACGGCAGAAGGCGAAGAACGAAGCCGCTTGCGAGCGGCGCAGTGCAGCGAAGAGCTCTCCGAATTCGCCGCTAGCTCCACGGTCCTTCTCAGCTGCGAGTAGCAGCGCTCGCAGTACACGGGGCTTCGCAAGGCCCGAAGACCCGGAGGGAAGTATCGCACACGAAAATGTGCCAGGACAGAGACGTGTTCTACGTTGTCCCTTCTCGTCATGCAGTTTGTGCCTCTGCTGCTTGTGCTGTTAGGAATCGCTCCTTGAAAGACGAGCGAGAGCGTCCTTCCGGGTGCATTGCACTGAGTCGAGTGCTCGCTCGGGACTTTGCTCTCGGGGCCAAGGCAAGAGGGCGTGCTTGCCCGCAGAACTGAGAACACGCTGTTGGTCAGAGCTGCAACTGACCGCCGGAGTTCAGCTGTCGCCGGACGGCAGAAGGCGAAGAACGAAGCCGCTTGCGAGCGGCGCAGTGCAGCGAAGAGCTCTCCGAATTCGCCGCTAGCTCCACGGTCCTTCTGAGCTGCGAGTAGCAGCGCTCGCAGTACACGGAGCTTCGCAAGGCCCGAAGACCCGGAGGGAAGTATCGCACACGCAAATGTGCCAGGACAGAGACGTGTTCTACGTTGTCCCTTCTCGTCATGCAGTTTGTGCCTCTGCTGCTTGTGCTGTTAGGAATCGCTCCTTGAAAGACGAGCGAGAGCGTCCTTCCGGGTGCATTGCACTGAGTCGAGTGCTCGCTCGGGACTTTGCTCTCGGGGCCAAGGCAAGAGGGCGTGCTTGCCCGCAGAACTGAGAACACGCTGTTGGTCAGAGCTGCAACTGACCGCCGGAGTTCAGCTGTCGCCGGACGGCAGAAGGCGAAGAACGAAGCCGCTTGCGAGCGGCGCAGTGCAGCGAAGAGCTCTCCGAATTCGCCGCTAGCTCCACGGTCCTTCTCAGCTGCGAGTAGCAGCGCTCGCAGTACACGGGGCTTCGCAAGGCCCGAAGACCCGGAGGGAAGTATCGCACACGAAAATGTGCCAGGACAGAGACGTGTTCTACGTTGTCCCTTCTCGTCATGCAGTTTGTGCCTCTGCTGCTTGTGCTGTTAGGAATCGCTCCTTGAAAGACGAGCGAGAGCGTCCTTCCGGGTGCATTGCACTGAGTCGAGTGCTCGCTCGGGACTTTGCTCTCGGGGCCAAGGCAAGAGGGCGTGCTTGCCCGCAGAACTGAGAACACGCTGTTGGTCAGAGCTGCAACTGACCGCCGGAGTTCAGCTGTCGCCGGACGGCAGAAGGCGAAGAACGAAGCCGCTTGCGAGCGGCGCAGTGCAGCGAAGAGCTCTCCGAATTCGCCGCTAGCTCCACGGTCCTTCTGAGCTGCGAGTAGCAGCGCTCGCAGTACACGGGGCTTCGCAAGGCCCGAAGACCCGGAGGGAAGTATCGCACACGAAAATGTGCCAGGACAGAGACGTGTTCTACGTTGTCCCTTCTCGTCATGCAGTTTGTGCCTCTGCTGCTTGTGCTGTTAGGAATCGCTCCTTGAAAGACGAGCGAGAGCGTCCTTCCGGGTGCATTGCACTGAGTCGAGTGCTCGCTCGGGACTTTGCTCTCGGGGCCAAGGCAAGAGGGCGTGCTTGCCCGCAGAACTGAGAACACGCTGTTGGTCAGAGCTGCAACTGACCGCCGGAGTTCAGCTGTCGCCGGACGGCAGAAGGCGTAGAACGAAGCCGCTTGCGAGCGGCGCAGTGCAGCGAAGAGCTCTCCGAATTCGCCGCTAGCTCCACGGTCCTTCTGAGCTGCGAGTAGCAGCGCTCGCAGTACACGGAGCTTCGCAAGGCCCGAAGACCCGGAGGGAAGTATCGCACACGAAAATGTGCCAGGACAGAGACGTGTTCTACGTTGTCCCTTCTCGTCATGCAGTTTGTGCCTCTGCTGCTTGTGCTGTTAGGAATCGCTCCTTGAAAGACGAGCGAGAGCGTCCTTCCGGGTGCATTGCACTGAGTCGAGTGCTCGCTCGGGACTTTGCTCTCGGGGCCAAGGCAAGAGGGCGTGCTTGCCCGCAGAACTGAGAACACGCTGTTGGGCAGAGCTGCAACTGACCGCCGGAGTTCAGCTGTCGCCGGACGGCAGAAGGCGTAGAACGAAGCCGCTTGCGAGCGGCGCAGTGCAGCGAAGAGCTCTCCGAATTCGCCGCTAGCTCCACGGTCCTTCTGAGCTGCGAGTAGCAGCGCTCGCAGTACACGGAGCTTCGCAAGGCCCGAAGACCCGGAGGGAAGTATCGCACACGAAAATGTGCCAGGACAGAGACGTGTTCTACGTTGTCCCTTCTCGTCATGCAGTTTGTGCCTCTGCTGCTTGTGCTGTTAGGAATCGCTCCTTGAAAGACGAGCGAGAGCGTCCTTCCGGGTGCATTGCACTGAGTCGAGTGCTCGCTCGGGACTTTGCTCTCGGGGCCAAGGCAAGAGGGCGTGCTTGCCCGCAGAACTGAGAACACGCTGTTGGGCAGAGCTGCAACTGACCGCCGGAGTTCAGCTGTCGCCGGACGGCAGAAGGCGTAGAACGAAGCCGCTTGCGAGCGGCGCAGTGCAGCGAAGAGCTCTCCGAATTCGCCGCTAGCTCCACGGTCCTTCTGAGCTGCGAGTAGCAGCGCTCGCAGTACACGGAGCTTCGCAAGGCCCGAAGACCCGGAGGGAAGTATCGCACACGAAAATGTGCCAGGACAGAGACGTGTTCTACGTTGTCCCTTCTCGTCATGCAGTTTGTGCCTCTGCTGCTTGTGCTGTTAGGAATCGCTCCTTGAAAGACGAGCGAGAGCGTCCTTCCGGGTGCATTGCACTGAGTCGAGTGCTCGCTCGGGACTTTGCTCTCGGGGCCAAGGCAAGAGGGCGTGCTTGCCCGCAGAACTGAGAACACGCTGTTGGTCAGAGCTGCAACTGACCGCCGGAGTTCAGCTGTCGCCGGACGGCAGAAGGCGTAGAACGAAGCCGCTTGCGAGCGGCGCAGTGCAGCGAAGAGCTCTCCGAATTCGCCGCTAGCTCCACGGTCCTTCTGAGCTGCGAGTAGCAGCGCTCGCAGTACACGGAGCTTCGCAAGGCCCGAAGACCCGGAGGGAAGTATCGCACACGAAAATGTGCCAGGACAGAGACGTGTTCTACGTTGTCCCTTCTCGTCATGCAGTTTGTGCCTCTGCTGCTTGTGCTGTTAGGAATCGCTCCTTGAAAGACGAGCGAGAGCGTCCTTCCGGGTGCATTGCACTGAGTCGAGTGCTCGCTCGGGACTTTGCTCTCGGGGCCAAGGCAAGAGGGCGTGCTTGCCCGCAGAACTGAGAACACGCTGTTGGGCAGAGCTGCAACTGACCGCCGGAGTTCAGCTGTCGCCGGACGGCAGAAGGCGAAGAACGAAGCCGCTTGCGAGCGGCGCAGTGCAGCGAAGAGCTCTCCGAATTCGCCGCTAGCTCCACGGTCCTTCTGAGCTGCGAGTAGCAGCGCTCGCAGTACACGGAGCTTCGCAAGGCCCGAAGACCCGGAGGGAAGTATCGCACACGAAAATGTGCCAGGACAGAGACGTGTTCTACGTTGTCCCTTCTCGTCATGCAGTTTGTGCCTCTGCTGCTTGTGCTGTTAGGAATCGCTCCTTGAAAGACGAGCGAGAGCGTCCTTCCGGGTGCATTGCACTGAGTCGAGTGCTCGCTCGGGACTTTGCTCTCGGGGCCAAGGCAAGAGGGCGTGCTTGCCCGCAGAACTGAGAACACGCTGTTGGTCAGAGCTGCAACTGACCGCCGGAGTTCAGCTGTCGCCGGACGGCAGAAGGCGTAGAACGAAGCCGCTTGCGAGCGGCGCAGTGCAGCGAAGAGCTCTCCGAATTCGCCGCTAGCTCCACGGTCCTTCTGAGCTGCGAGTAGCAGCGCTCGCAGTACACGGAGCTTCGCAAGGCCCGAAGACCCGGAGGGAAGTATCGCACACGAAAATGTGCCAGGACAGAGACGTGTTCTACGTTGTCCCTTCTCGTCATGCAGTTTGTGCCTCTGCTGCTTGTGCTGTTAGGAATCGCTCCTTGAAAGACGAGCGAGAGCGTCCTTCCGGGTGCATTGCACTGAGTCGAGTGCTCGCTCGGGACTTTGCTCTCGGGGCCAAGGCAAGAGGGCGTGCTTGCCCGCAGAACTGAGAACACGCTGTTGGTCAGAGCTGCAACTGACCGCCGGAGTTCAGCTGTCGCCGGACGGCAGAAGGCGTAGAACGAAGCCGCTTGCGAGCGGCGCAGTGCAGCGAAGAGCTCTCCGAATTCGCCGCTAGCTCCACGGTCCTTCTGAGCTGCGAGTAGCAGCGCTCGCAGTACACGGAGCTTCGCAAGGCCCGAAGACCCGGAGGGAAGTATCGCACACGAAAATGTGCCAGGACAGAGACGTGTTCTACGTTGTCCCTTCTCGTCATGCAGTTTGTGCCTCTGCTGCTTCTGCTGTTAGGAATCGCTCCTTGAAAGACGAGCGAGAGCGTCCTTCCGGGTGCATTGCACTGAGTCGAGTGCTCGCTCGGGACTTTGCTCTCGGGGCCAAGGCAAGAGGGCGTGCTTGCCCGCAGAACTGAGAACACGCTGTTGGTCAGAGCTGCAACTGACCGCCGGAGTTCAGCTGTCGCCGGACGGCAGAAGGCGAAGAACGAAGCCGCTTGCGAGCGGCGCAGTGCAGCGAAGAGCTCTCCGAATTCGCCGCTAGCTCCACGGTCCTTCTGAGCTGCGAGTAGCAGCGCTCGCAGTACACGGAGCTTCGCAAGGCCCGAAGACCCGGAGGGAAGTATCGCACACGAAAATGTGCCAGGACAGAGACGTGTTCTACGTTGTCCCTTCTCGTCATGCAGTTTGTGCCTCTGCTGCTTGTGCTGTTAGGAATCGCTCCTTGAAAGACGAGCGAGAGCGTCCTTCCGGGTGCATTGCACTGAGTCGAGTGCTCGCTCGGGACTTTGCTCTCGGGGCCAAGGCAAGAGGGCGTGCTTGCCCGCAGAACTGAGAACACGCTGTTGGTCAGAGCTGCAACTGACCGCCGGAGTTCAGCTGTCGCCGGACGGCAGAAGGCGTAGAACGAAGCCGCTTGCGAGCGGCGCAGTGCAGCGAAGAGCTCTCCGAATTCGCCGCTAGCTCCACGGTCCTTCTGAGCTGCGAGTAGCAGCGCTCGCAGTACACGGAGCTTCGCAAGGCCCGAAGACCCGGAGGGAAGTATCGCACACGAAAATGTGCCAGGACAGAGACGTGTTCTACGTTGTCCCTTCTCGTCATGCAGTTTGTGCCTCTGCTGCTTGTGCTGTTAGGAATCGCTCCTTGAAAGACGAGCGAGAGCGTCCTTCCGGGTGCATTGCACTGAGTCGAGTGCTCGCTCGGGACTTTGCTCTCGGGGCCAAGGCAAGAGGGCGTGCTTGCCCGCAGAACTGAGAACACGCTGTTGGGCAGAGCTGCAACTGACCGCCGGAGTTCAGCTGTCGCCGGACGGCAGAAGGCGAAGAACGAAGCCGCTTGCGAGCGGCGCAGTGCAGCGAAGAGCTCTCCGAATTCGCCGCTAGCTCCACGGTCCTTCTGAGCTGCGAGTAGCAGCGCTCGCAGTACACGGAGCTTCGCAAGGCCCGAAGACCCGGAGGGAAGTATCGCACACGAAAATGTGCCAGGACAGAGACGTGTTCTACGTTGTCCCTTCTCGTCATGCAGTTTGTGCCTCTGCTGCTTGTGCTGTTAGGAATCGCTCCTTGAAAGACGAGCGAGAGCGTCCTTCCGGGTGCATTGCACTGAGTCGAGTGCTCGCTCGGGACTTTGCTCTCGGGGCCAAGGCAAGAGGGCGTGCTTGCCCGCAGAACTGAGAACACGCTGTTGGGCAGAGCTGCAACTGACCGCCGGAGTTCAGCTGTCGCCGGACGGCAGAAGGCGAAGAACGAAGCCGCTTGCGAGCGGCGCAGTGCAGCGAAGAGCTCTCCGAATTCGCCGCTAGCTCCACGGTCCTTCTCAGCTGCGAGTAGCAGCGCTCGCAGTACACGGAGCTTCGCAAGGCCCGAAGACCCGGAGGGAAGTATCGCACACGAAAATGTGCCAGGACAGAGACGTGTTCTACGTTGTCCCTTCTCGTCATGCAGTTTGTGCCTCTGCTGCTTGTGCTGTTAGGAATCGCTCCTTGAAAGACGAGCGAGAGCGTCCTTCTGGGTGCATTGCACTGAGTCGAGTGCTCGCTCGGGACTTTGCTCTCGGGGCCAAGGCAAGAGGGCGTGCTTGCCCGCAGAACTGAGAACACGCTGTTGGGCAGAGCTGCAACTGACCGCCGGAGTTCAGCTCTCGCCGGACGGCAGAAGGCGAAGAACGAAGCCGCTTGCGAGCGGCGCAGTGCAGCGAAGAGCTCTCCGAATTCGCCGCTAGCTCCACGGTCCTTCTCAGCTGCGAGTAGCAGCGCTCGCAGTACACGGGGCTTCGCAAGGCCCGAAGACCCGGAGGGAAGTATCGCACACGAAAATGTGCCAGGACAGAGACGTGTTCTACGTTGTCCCTTCTCGTCATGCAGTTTGTGCCTCTGCTGCTTGTGCTGTTAGGAATCGCTCCTTGAAAGACGAGCGAGAGCGTCCTTCCGGGTGCATTGCACTGAGTCGAGTGCTCGCTCGGGACTTTGCTCTCGGGGCCAAGGCAAGAGGGCGTGCTTGCCCGCAGAACTGAGAACACGCTGTTGGTCAGAGCTGCAACTGACCGCCGGAGTTCAGCTGTCGCCGGACGGCAGAAGGCGAAGAACGAAGCCGCTTGCGAGCGGCGCAGTGCAGCGAAGAGCTCTCCGAATTCGCCGCTAGCTCCACGGTCCTTCTCAGCTGCGAGTAGCAGCGCTCGCAGTACACGGGGCTTCGCAAGGCCCGAAGACCCGGAGGGAAGTATCGCACACGAAAATGTGCCAGGACAGAGACGTGTTCTACGTTGTCCCTTCTCGTCATGCAGTTTGTGCCTCTGCTGCTTGTGCTGTTAGGAATCGCTCCTTGAAAGACGAGCGAGAGCGTCCTTCCGGGTGCATTGCACTGAGTCGAGTGCTCGCTCGGGACTTTGCTCTCGGGGCCAAGGCAAGAGGGCGTGCTTGCCCGCAGAACTGAGAACACGCTGTTGGTCAGAGCTGCAACTGACCGCCGGAGTTCAGCTGTCGCCGGACGGCAGAAGGCGAAGAACGAAGCCGCTTGCGAGCGGCGCAGTGCAGCGAAGAGCTCTCCGAATTCGCCGCTAGCTCCACGGTCCTTCTGAGCTGCGAGTAGCAGCGCTCGCAGTACACGGGGCTTCGCAAGGCCCGAAGACCCGGAGGGAAGTTTCGCACACGAAAATGTGCCAGGACAGAAACGTGTTCTACGTTGTCCCTTCTCGTCATGCAGTTTGTGCCTCTGCTGCTTGTGCTGTTAGGAATCGCTCCTTGAAAGACGAGCGAGAGCGTCCTTCCGGGTGCATTGCACTGAGTCGAGTGCTCGCTCGGGACTTTGCTCTCGGGGCCAAGGCAAGAGGGCGTGCTTGCCCGCAGAACTGAGAACACGCTGTTGGTCAGAGCTGCAACTGACCGCCGGAGTTCAGCTGTCGCCGGACGGCAGAAGGCGTAGAACGAAGCCGCTTGCGAGCGGCGCAGTGCAGCGAAGAGCTCTCCGAATTCGCCGCTAGCTCCACGGTCCTTCTCAGCTGCGAGTAGCAGCGCTCGCAGTACACGGAGCTTCGCAAGGCCCGAAGACCCGGAGGGAAGTATCGCACACGCAAATGTGCCAGGACAGAGACGTGTTCTACGTTGTCCCTTCTCGTCATGCAGTTTGTGCCTCTGCTGCTTCTGCTGTTAGGAATCGCTCCTTGAAAGACGAGCGAGAGCGTCCTTCCGGGTGCATTGCACTGAGTCGAGTGCTCGCTCGGGACTTTGCTCTCGGGGCCAAGGCAAGAGGGCGTGCTTGCCCGCAGAACTGAGAACACGCTGTTGGGCAGAGCTGCAACTGACCGCCGGAGTTCAGCTGTCGCCGGACGGCAGAAGGCGAAGAACGAAGCCGCTTGCGAGCGGCGCAGTGCAGCGAAGAGCTCTCCGAATTCGCCGCTAGCTCCACGGTCCTTCTCAGCTGCGAGTAGCAGCGCTCGCAGTACACGGAGCTTCGCAAGGCCCGAAGACCCGGAGGGAAGTATCGCACACGAAAATGTGCCAGGACAGAGACGTGTTCTACGTTGTCCCTTCTCGTCATGCAGTTTGTGCCTCTGCTGCTTGTGCTGTTAGGAATCGCTCCTTGAAAGACGAGCGAGAGCGTCCTTCCGGGTGCATTGCACTGAGTCGAGTGCTCGCTCGGGACTTTGCTCTCGGGGCCAAGGCAAGAGGGCGTGCTTGCCCGCAGAACTGAGAACACGCTGTTGGGCAGAGCTGCAACTGACCGCCGGAGTTCAGCTGTCGCCGGACGGCAGAAGGCGTAGAACGAAGCCGCTTGCGAGCGGCGCAGTGCAGCGAAGAGCTCTCCGAATTCGCCGCTAGCTCCACGGTCCTTCTGAGCTGCGAGTAGCAGCGCTCGCAGTACACGGAGCTTCGCAAGGCCCGAAGACCCGGAGGGAAGTATCGCACACGAAAATGTGCCAGGACAGAGACGTGTTCTACGTTGTCCCTTCTCGTCATGCAGTTTGTGCCTCTGCTGCTTGTGCTGTTAGGAATCGCTCCTTGAAAGACGAGCGAGAGCGTCCTTCCGGGTGCATTGCACTGAGTCGAGTGCTCGCTCGGGACTTTGCTCTCGGGGCCAAGGCAAGAGGGCGTGCTTGCCCGCAGAACTGAGAACACGCTGTTGGTCAGAGCTGCAACTGACCGCCGGAGTTCAGCTGTCGCCGGACGGCAGAAGGCGAAGAACGAAGCCGCTTGCGAGCGGCGCAGTGCAGCGAAGAGCTCTCCGAATTCGCCGCTAGCTCCACGGTCCTTCTGAGCTGCGAGTAGCAGCGCTCGCAGTACACGGAGCTTCGCAAGGCCCGAAGACCCGGAGGGAAGTATCGCACACGAAAATGTGCCAGGACAGAGACGTGTTCTACGTTGTCCCTTCTCGTCATGCAGTTTGTGCCTCTGCTGCTTGTGCTGTTAGGAATCGCTCCTTGAAAGACGAGCGAGAGCGTCCTTCCGGGTGCATTGCACTGAGTCGAGTGCTCGCTCGGGACTTTGCTCTCGGGGCCAAGGCAAGAGGGCGTGCTTGCCCGCAGAACTGAGAACACGCTGTTGGGCAGAGCTGCAACTGACCGCCGGAGTTCAGCTGTCGCCGGACGGCAGAAGGCGTAGAACGAAGCCGCTTGCGAGCGGCGCAGTGCAGCGAAGAGCTCTCCGAATTCGCCGCTAGCTCCACGGTCCTTCTGAGCTGCGAGTAGCAGCGCTCGCAGTACACGGAGCTTCGCAAGGCCCGAAGACCCGGAGGGAAGTATCGCACACGAAAATGTGCCAGGACAGAGACGTGTTCTACGTTGTCCCTTCTCGTCATGCAGTTTGTGCCTCTGCTGCTTCTGCTGTTAGGAATCGCTCCTTGAAAGACGAGCGAGAGCGTCCTTCCGGGTGCATTGCACTGAGTCGAGTGCTCGCTCGGGACTTTGCTCTCGGGGCCAAGGCAAGAGGGCGTGCTTGCCCGCAGAACTGAGAACACGCTGTTGGGCAGAGCTGCAACTGACCGCCGGAGTTCAGCTGTCGCCGGACGGCAGAAGGCGAAGAACGAAGCCGCTTGCGAGCGGCGCAGTGCAGCGAAGAGCTCTCCGAATTCGCCGCTAGCTCCACGGTCCTTCTGAGCTGCGAGTAGCAGCGCTCGCAGTACACGGAGCTTCGCAAGGCCCGAAGACCCGGAGGGAAGTATCACACACGAAAATGTGCCAGGACAGAGACGTGTTCTACGTTGTCCCTTCTCGTCATGCAGTTTGTGCCTCTGCTGCTTGTGCTGTTAGGAATCGCTCCTTGAAAGACGAGCGAGAGCGTCCTTCCGGGTGCATTGCACTGAGTCGAGTGCTCGCTCGGGACTTTGCTCTCGGGGCCAAGGCAAGAGGGCGTGCTTGCCCGCAGAACTGAGAACACGCTGTTGGGCAGAGCTGCAACTGACCGCCGGAGTTCAGCTGTCGCCGGACGGCAGAAGGCGAAGAACGAAGCCGCTTGCGAGCGGCGCAGTGCAGCGAAGAGCTCTCCGAATTCGCCGCTAGCTCCACGGTCCTTCTCAGCTGCGAGTAGCAGCGCTCGCAGTACACGGAGCTTCGCAAGGACCGAAGACCCGGAGGGAAGTATGGCACACGGAAATGTGCCAGGACAGAGACGTGTTCTACGTTGTCCCTTCTCGTCATGCAGTTTGTGCCTCTGCTGCTTGTGCTGTTAGGAATCGCTCCTTGAAAGACGAGCGAGAGCGTCCTTCCGGGTGCATTGCACTGAGTCGAGTGCTCGCTCGGGACTTTGCTCTCGGGGCCAAGGCAAGAGGGCGTGCTTGCCCGCAGAACTGAGAACACGCTGTTGGTCAGAGCTGCAACTGACCGCCGGAGTTCAGCTGTCGCCGGACGGCAGAAGGCGAAGAACGAAGCCGCTTGCGAGCGGCGCAGTGCAGCGAAGAGCTCTCCGAATTCGCCGCTAGCTCCACGGTCCTTCTCAGCTGCGAGTAGCAGCGCTCGCAGTACACGGGGCTTCGCAAGGCCCGAAGACCCGGAGGGAAGTATCGCACACGAAAATGTGCCAGGACAGAGACGTGTTCTACGTTGTCCCTTCTCGTCATGCAGTTTGTGCCTCTGCTGCTTGTGCTGTTAGGAATCGCTCCTTGAAAGACGAGCGAGAGCGTCCTTCCGGGTGCATTGCACTGAGTCGAGTGCTCGCTCGGGACTTTGCTCTCGGGGCCAAGGCAAGAGGGCGTGCTTGCCCGCAGAACTGAGAACACGCTGTTGGTCAGAGCTGCAACTGACCGCCGGAGTTCAGCTGTCGCCGGACGGCAGAAGGCGTAGAACGAAGCCGCTTGCGAGCGGCGCAGTGCAGCGAAGAGCTCTCCGAATTCGCCGCTAGCTCCACGGTCCTTCTGAGCTGCGAGTAGCAGCGCTCGCAGTACACGGAGCTTCGCAAGGCCCGAAGACCCGGAGGGAAGTATCGCACACGAAAATGTGCCAGGACAGAGACGTGTTCTACGTTGTCCCTTCTCGTCATGCAGTTTGTGCCTCTGCTGCTTGTGCTGTTAGGAATCGCTCCTTGAAAGACGAGCGAGAGCGTCCTTCCGGGTGCATTGCACTGAGTCGAGTGCTCGCTCGGGACTTTGCTCTCGGGGCCAAGGCAAGAGGGCGTGCTTGCCCGCAGAACTGAGAACACGCTGTTGGTCAGAGCTGCAACTGACCGCCGGAGTTCAGCTGTCGCCGGACGGCAGAAGGCGTAGAACGAAGCCGCTTGCGAGCGGCGCAGTGCAGCGAAGAGCTCTCCGAATTCGCCGCTAGCTCCACGGTCCTTCTCAGCTGCGAGTAGCAGCGCTCGCAGTACACGGGGCTTCGCAAGGCCCGAAGACCCGGAGGGAAGTATCGCACACGAAAATGTGCCAGGACAGAGACGTGTTCTACGTTGTCCCTTCTCGTCATGCAGTTTGTGCCTCTGCTGCTTGTGCTGTTAGGAATCGCTCCTTGAAAGACGAGCGAGAGCGTCCTTCCGGGTGCATTGCACTGAGTCGAGTGCTCGCTCGGGACTTTGCTCTCGGGGCCAAGGCAAGAGGGCGTGCTTGCCCGCAGAACTGAGAACACGCTGTTGGGCAGAGCTGCAACTGACCGCCGGAGTTCAGCTGTCGCCGGACGGCAGAAGGCGAAGAACGAAGCCGCTTGCGAGCGGCGCAGTGCAGCGAAGAGCTCTCCGAATTCGCCGCTAGCTCCACGGTCCTTCTGAGCTGCGAGTAGCAGCGCTCGCAGTACACGGAGCTTCGCAAGGCCCGAAGACCCGGAGGGAAGTATCGCACACGAAAATGTGCCAGGACAGAGACGTGTTCTACGTTGTCCCTTCTCGTCATGCAGTTTGTGCCTCTGCTGCTTGTGCTGTTAGGAATCGCTCCTTGAAAGACGAGCGAGAGCGTCCTTCCGGGTGCATTGCACTGAGTCGAGTGCTCGCTCGGGACTTTGCTCTCGGGGCCAAGGCAAGAGGGCGTGCTTGCCCGCAGAACTGAGAACACGCTGTTGGGCAGAGCTGCAACTGACCGCCGGAGTTCAGCTCTCGCCGGACGGCAGAAGGCGAAGAACGAAGCCGCTTGCGAGCGGCGCAGTGCAGCGAAGAGCTCTCCGAATTCGCCGCTAGCTCCACGGTCCTTCTCAGCTGCGAGTAGCAGCGCTCGCAGTACACGGGGCTTCGCAAGGCCCGAAGACCCGGAGGGAAGTATCGCACACGAAAATGTGCCAGGACAGAAACGTGTTCTACGTTGTCCCTTCTCGTCATGCAGTTTGTGCCTCTGCTGCTTGTGCTGTTAGGAATCGCTCCTTGAAAGACGAGCGAGAGCGTCCTTCCGGGTGCATTGCACTGAGTCGAGTGCTCGCTCGGGACTTTGCTCTCGGGGCCAAGGCAAGAGGGCGTGCTTGCCCGCAGAACTGAGAACACGCTGTTGGGCAGAGCTGCAACTGACCGCCGGAGTTCAGCTGTCGCCGGACGGCAGAAGGCGAAGAACGAAGCCGCTTGCGAGCGGCGCAGTGCAGCGAAGAGCTCTCCGAATTCGCCGCTAGCTCCACGGTCCTTCTGAGCTGCGAGTAGCAGCGCTCGCAGTACACGGAGCTTCGCAAGGCCCGAAGACCCGGAGGGAAGTATCGCACACGAAAATGTGCCAGGACAGAGACGTGTTCTACGTTGTCCCTTCTCGTCATGCAGTTTGTGCCTCTGCTGCTTGTGCTGTTAGGAATCGCTCCTTGAAAGACGAGCGAGAGCGTCCTTCCGGGTGCATTGCACTGAGTCGAGTGCTCGCTCGGGACTTTGCTCTCGGGGCCAAGGCAAGAGGGCGTGCTTGCCCGCAGAACTGAGAACACGCTGTTGGGCAGAGCTGCAACTGACCGCCGGAGTTCAGCTGTCGTCGGACGGCAGAAGGCGTAGAACGAAGCCGCTTGCGAGCGGCGCAGTGCAGCGAAGAGCTCTCCGAATTCGCCGCTAGCTCCACGGTCCTTCTGAGCTGCGAGTAGCAGCGCTCGCAGTACACGGAGCTTCGCAAGGCCCGAAGACCCGGAGGGAAGTATCGCACACGAAAATGTGCCAGGACAGAGACGTGTTCTACGTTGTCCCTTCTCGTCATGCAGTTTGTGCCTCTGCTGCTTGTGCTGTTAGGAATCGCTCCTTGAAAGACGAGCGAGAGCGTCCTTCCGGGTGCATTGCACTGAGTCGAGTGCTCGCTCGGGACTTTGCTCTCGGGGCCAAGGCAAGAGGGCGTGCTTGCCCGCAGAACTGAGAACACGCTGTTGGTCAGAGCTGCAACTGACCGCCGGAGTTCAGCTGTCGCCGGACGGCAGAAGGCGAAGAACGAAGCCGCTTGCGAGCGGCGCAGTGCAGCGAAGAGCTCTCCGAATTCGCCGCTAGCTCCACGGTCCTTCTGAGCTGCGAGTAGCAGCGCTCGCAGTACACGGAGCTTCGCAAGGCCCGAAGACCCGGAGGGAAGTATCGCACACGAAAATGTGCCAGGACAGAGACGTGTTCTACGTTGTCCCTTCTCGTCATGCAGTTTGTGCCTCTGCTGCTTGTGCTGTTAGGAATCGCTCCTTGAAAGACGAGCGAGAGCGTCCTTCCGGGTGCATTGCACTGAGTCGAGTGCTCGCTCGGGACTTTGCTCTCGGGGCCAAGGCAAGAGGGCGTGCTTGCCCGCAGAACTGAGAACACGCTGTTGGGCAGAGCTGCAACTGACCGCCGGAGTTCAGCTGTCGCCGGACGGCAGAAGGCGAAGAACGAAGCCGCTTGCGAGCGGCGCAGTGCAGCGAAGAGCTCTCCGAATTCGCCGCTAGCTCCACGGTCCTTCTCAGCTGCGAGTAGCAGCGCTCGCAGTACACGGAGCTTCGCAAGGCCCGAAGACCCGGAGGGAAGTATCGCACACGCAAATGTGCCAGGACAGAGACGTGTTCTACGTTGTCCCTTCTCGTCATGCAGTTTGTGCCTCTGCTGCTTGTGCTGTTAGGAATCGCTCCTTGAAAGACGAGCGAGAGCGTCCTTCCGGGTGCATTGCACTGAGTCGAGTGCTCGCTCGGGGACTTTGCTCTCGGGGCCAAGGCAAGAGGGCGTGCTTGCCCGCAGAACTGAGAACACGCTGTTGGGCAGAGCTGCAACTGACCGCCGGAGTTCAGCTGTCGCCGGACGGCAGAAGGCGAAGAACGAAGCCGCTTGCGAGCGGCGCAGTGCAGCGAAGAGCTCTCCGAATTCGCCGCTAGCTCCACGGTCCTTCTCAGCTGCGAGTAGCAGCGCTCGCAGTACACGGGGCTTCGCAAGGCCCGAAGACCCGGAGGGAAGTATCGCACACGAAAATGTGCCAGGACAGAGACGTGTTCTACGTTGTCCCTTCTCGTCATGCAGTTTGTGCCTCTGCTGCTTGTGCTGTTAGGAATCGCTCCTTGAAAGACGAGCGAGAGCGTCCTTCCGGGTGCATTGCACTGAGTCAGTGCTCGCTCGGGACTTTGCTCTCGGGGCCAAGGCAAGAGGGCGTGCTTGCCCGCAGAACTGAGAACACGCTGTTGGTCAGAGCTGCAACTGACCGCCGGAGTTCAGCTGTCGCCGGACGGCAGAAGGCGAAGAACGAAGCCGCTTGCGAGCGGCGCAGTGCAGCGAAGAGCTCTCCGAATTCGCCGCTAGCTCCACGGTCCTTCTCAGCTGCGAGTAGCAGCGCTCGCAGTACACGGGGCTTCGCAAGGCCCAAAGACCCGGAGGGAAGTATCGCACACGCAAATGTGCCAGGACAGAGACGTGTTCTACGTTGTCCCTTCTCGTCATGCAGTTTGTGCCTCTGCTGCTTGTGCTGTTAGGAATCGCTCCTTGAAAGACGAGCGAGAGCGTCCTTCCGGGTGCATTGCACTGAGTCGAGTGCTCGCTCGGGACTTTGCTCTCGGGGCCAAGGCAAGAGGGCGTGCTTGCCCGCAGAACTGAGAACACGCTGTTGGTCAGAGCTGCAACTGACCGCCGGAGTTCAGCTGTCGCCGGACGGCAGAAGGCGAAGAACGAAGCCGCTTGCGAGCGGCGCAGTGCAGCGAAGAGCTCTCCGAATTCGCCGCTAGCTCCACGGTCCTTCTCAGCTGCGAGTAGCAGCGCTCGCAGTACACGGGGCTTCGCAAGGCCCGAAGACCCGGAGGGAAGTATCGCACACGAAAATGTGCCAGGACAGAGACGTGTTCTACGTTGTCCCTTCTCGTCATGCAGTTTGTGCCTCTGCTGCTTGTGCTGTTAGGAATCGCTCCTTGAAAGACGAGCGAGAGCGTCCTTCCGGGTGCATTGCACTGAGTCGAGTGCTCGCTCGGGACTTTGCTCTCGGGGCCAAGGCAAGAGGGCGTGCTTGCCCGCAGAACTGAGAACACGCTGTTGGTCAGAGCTGCAACTGACCGCCGGAGTTCAGCTGTCGCCGGACGGCAGAAGGCGAAGAACGAAGCCGCTTGCGAGCGGCGCAGTGCAGCGAAGAGCTCTCCGAATTCGCCGCTAGCTCCACGGTCCTTCTGAGCTGCGAGTAGCAGCGCTCGCAGTACACGGGGCTTCGCAAGGCCCGAAGACCCGGAGGGAAGTATCGCACACGAAAATGTGCCAGGACAGAGACGTGTTCTACGTTGTCCCTTCTCGTCATGCAGTTTGTGCCTCTGCTGCTTGTGCTGTTAGGAATCGCTCCTTGAAAGACGAGCGAGAGCGTCCTTCCGGGTGCATTGCACTGAGTCGAGTGCTCGCTCGGGACTTTGCTCTCGGGGCCAAGGCAAGAGGGCGTGCTTGCCCGCAGAACTGAGAACACGCTGTTGGGCAGAGCTGCAACTGACCGCCGGAGTTCAGCTGTCGCCGGACGGCAGAAGGCGTAGAACGAAGCCGCTTGCGAGCGGCGCAGTGCAGCGAAGAGCTCTCCGAATTCGCCGCTAGCTCCACGGTCCTTCTGAGCTGCGAGTAGCAGCGCTCGCAGTACACGGAGCTTCGCAAGGCCCGAAGACCCGGAGGGAAGTATCGCACACGAAAATGTGCCAGGACAGAGACGTGTTCTACGTTGTCCCTTCTCGTCATGCAGTTTGTGCCTCTGCTGCTTGTGCTGTTAGGAATCGCTCCTTGAAAGACGAGCGAGAGCGTCCTTCCGGGTGCATTGCACTGAGTCGAGTGCTCGCTCGGGACTTTGCTCTCGGGGCCAAGGCAAGAGGGCGTGCTTGCCCGCAGAACTGAGAACACGCTGTTGGGCAGAGCTGCAACTGACCGCCGGAGTTCAGCTGTCGCCGGACGGCAGAAGGCGTAGAACGAAGCCGCTTGCGAGCGGCGCAGTGCAGCGAAGAGCTCTCCGAATTCGCCGCTAGCTCCACGGTCCTTCTGAGCTGCGAGTAGCAGCGCTCGCAGTACACGGAGCTTCGCAAGGCCCGAAGACCCGGAGGGAAGTATCGCACACGAAAATGTGCCAGGACAGAGACGTGTTCTACGTTGTCCCTTCTCGTCATGCAGTTTGTGCCTCTGCTGCTTGTGCTGTTAGGAATCGCTCCTTGAAAGACGAGCGAGAGCGTCCTTCCGGGTGCATTGCACTGAGTCGAGTGCTCGCTCGGGACTTTGCTCTCGGGGCCAAGGCAAGAGGGCGTGCTTGCCCGCAGAACTGAGAACACGCTGTTGGTCAGAGCTGCAACTGACCGCCGGAGTTCAGCTGTCGCCGGACGGCAGAAGGCGTAGAACGAAGCCGCTTGCGAGCGGCGCAGTGCAGCGAAGAGCTCTCCGAATTCGCCGCTAGCTCCACGGTCCTTCTGAGCTGCGAGTAGCAGCGCTCGCAGTACACGGAGCTTCGCAAGGCCCGAAGACCCGGAGGGAAGTATCGCACACGAAAATGTGCCAGGACAGAGACGTGTTCTACGTTGTCCCTTCTCGTCATGCAGTTTGTGCCTCTGCTGCTTGTGCTGTTAGGAATCGCTCCTTGAAAGACGAGCGAGAGCGTCCTTCCGGGTGCATTGCACTGAGTCGAGTGCTCGCTCGGGACTTTGCTCTCGGGGCCAAGGCAAGAGGGCGTGCTTGCCCGCAGAACTGAGAACACGCTGTTGGTCAGAGCTGCAACTGACCGCCGGAGTTCAGCTGTCGCCGGACGGCAGAAGGCGTAGAACGAAGCCGCTTGCGAGCGGCGCAGTGCAGCGAAGAGCTCTCCGAATTCGCCGCTAGCTCCACGGTCCTTCTGAGCTGCGAGTAGCAGCGCTCGCAGTACACGGAGCTTCGCAAGGCCCGAAGACCCGGAGGGAAGTATCGCACACGAAAATGTGCCAGGACAGAGACGTGTTCTACGTTGTCCCTTCTCGTCATGCAGTTTGTGCCTCTGCTGCTTGTGCTGTTAGGAATCGCTCCTTGAAAGACGAGCGAGAGCGTCCTTCCGGGTGCATTGCACTGAGTCGAGTGCTCGCTCGGGACTTTGCTCTCGGGGCCAAGGCAAGAGGGCGTGCTTGCCCGCAGAACTGAGAACACGCTGTTGGTCAGAGCTGCAACTGACCGCCGGAGTTCAGCTGTCGCCGGACGGCAGAAGGCGAAGAACGAAGCCGCTTGCGAGCGGCGCAGTGCAGCGAAGAGCTCTCCGAATTCGCCGCTAGCTCCACGGTCCTTCTGAGCTGCGAGTAGCAGCGCTCGCAGTACACGGAGCTTCGCAAGGCCCGAAGACCCGGAGGGAAGTATCGCACACCGAAAATGTGGCAGGACAGAGACGTGTTCTACGTTGTCCCTTCTCGTCATGCAGTTTGTGCCTCTGCTGCTTGTGCTGTTAGGAATCGCTCCTTGAAAGACGAGCGAGAGCGTCCTTCCGGGTGCATTGCACTGAGTCGAGTGCTCGCTCGGGACTTTGCTCTCGGGGCCAAGGCAAGAGGGCGTGCTTGCCCGCAGAACTGAGAACACGCTGTTGGTCAGAGCTGCAACTGACCGCCGGAGTTCAGCTGTCGCCGGACGGCAGAAGGCGAAGAACGAAGCCGCTTGCGAGCGGCGCAGTGCAGCGAAGAGCTCTCCGAATTCGCCGCTAGCTCCACGGTCCTTCTCAGCTGCGAGTAGCAGCGCTCGCAGTACACGGGGCTTCGCAAGGCCCGAAGACCCGGAGGGAAGTATCGCACACGCAAATGTGCCAGGACAGAGACGTGTTCTACATTGTCCCTTCTCGTCATGCAGTTTGTGCCTCTGCTGCTTGTGCTGTTAGGAATCGCTCCTTGAAAGACGAGCGAGAGCGTCCTTCCGGGTGCATTGCACTGAGTCGAGTGCTCGCTCGGGACTTTGCTCTCGGGGCCAAGGCAAGAGGGCGTGCTTGCCCGCAGAACTGAGAACACGCTGTTGGTCAGAGCTGCAACTGACCGCCGGAGTTCAGCTGTCGCCGGACGGCAGAAGGCGAAGAACGAAGCCGCTTGCGAGCGGCGCAGTGCAGCGAAGAGCTCTCCGAATTCGCCGCTAGCTCCACGGTCCTTCTCAGCTGCGAGTAGCAGCGCTCGCAGTACACGGAGCTTCGCAAGGCCCGAAGACCCGGAGGGAAGTATCGCACACGAAAATGTGCCAGGACAGAGACGTGTTCTACGTTGTCCCTTCTCGTCATGCAGTTTGTGCCTCTGCTGCTTGTGCTGTTAGGAATCGCTCCTTGAAAGACGAGCGAGAGCGTCCTTCCGGGTGCATTGCACTGAGTCGAGTGCTCGCTCGGGACTTTGCTCTCGGGGCCAAGGCAAGAGGGCGTGCTTGCCCGCAGAACTGAGAACACGCTGTTGGGCAGAGCTGCAACTGACCGCCGGAGTTCAGCTGTCGCCGGACGGCAGAAGGCGTAGAACGAAGCCGCTTGCGAGCGGCGCAGTGCAGCGAAGAGCTCTCCGAATTCGCCGCTAGCTCCACGGTCCTTCTGAGCTGCGAGTAGCAGCGCTCGCAGTACACGGAGCTTCGCAAGGCCCGAAGACCCGGAGGGAAGTATCGCACACGAAAATGTGCCAGGACAGAGACGTGTTCTACGTTGTCCCTTCTCGTCATGCAGTTTGTGCCTCTGCTGCTTGTGCTGTTAGGAATCGCTCCTTGAAAGACGAGCGAGAGCGTCCTTCCGGGTGCATTGCACTGAGTCGAGTGCTCGCTCGGGACTTTGCTCTCGGGGCCAAGGCAAGAGGGCGTGCTTGCCCGCAGAACTGAGAACACGCTGTTGGTCAGAGCTGCAACTGACCGCCGGAGTTCAGCTCTCGCCGGACGGCAGAAGGCGTAGAACGAAGCCGCTTGCGAGCGGCGCAGTGCAGCGAAGAGCTCTCCGAATTCGCCGCTAGCTCCACGGTCCTTCTGAGCTGCGAGTAGCAGCGCTCGCAGTACACGGAGCTTCGCAAGGCCCGAAGACCCGGAGGGAAGTATCGCACACGAAAATGTGCCAGGACAGAGACGTGTTCTACGTTGTCCCTTCTCGTCATGCAGTTTGTGCCTCTGCTGCTTCTGCTGTTAGGAATCGCTCCTTGAAAGACGAGCGAGAGCGTCCTTCCGGGTGCATTGCACTGAGTCGAGTGCTCGCTCGGGACTTTGCTCTCGGGGCCAAGGCAAGAGGGCGTGCTTGCCCGCAGAACTGAGAACACGCTGTTGGTCAGAGCTGCAACTGACCGCCGGAGTTCAGCTGTCGCCGGACGGCAGAAGGCGAAGAACGAAGCCGCTTGCGAGCGGCGCAGTGCAGCGAAGAGCTCTCCGAATTCGCCGCTAGCTCCACGGTCCTTCTGAGCTGCGAGTAGCAGCGCTCGCAGTACACGGAGCTTCGCAAGGCCCGAAGACCCGGAGGGAAGTATCGCACACGAAAATGTGCCAGGACAGAGACGTGTTCTACGTTGTCCCTTCTCGTCATGCAGTTTGTGCCTCTGCTGCTTCTGCTGTTAGGAATCGCTCCTTGAAAGACGAGCGAGAGCGTCCTTCCGGGTGCATTGCACTGAGTCGAGTGCTCGCTCGGGACTTTGCTCTCGGGGCCAAGGCAAGAGGGCGTGCTTGCCCGCAGAACTGAGAACACGCTGTTGGGCAGAGCTGCAACTGACCGCCGGAGTTCAGCTGCTCGCCGGACGGCAGAAGGCGAAGAACGAAGCCGCTTGCGAGCGGCGCAGTGCAGCGAAGAGCTCTCCGAATTCGCCGCTAGCTCCACGGTCCTTCTGAGCTGCGAGTAGCAGCGCTCGCAGTACACGGAGCTTCGCAAGGCCCGAAGACCCGGAGGGAAGTATCGCACACGAAAATGTGCCAGGACAGAGACGTGTTCTACGTTGTCCCTTCTCGTCATGCAGTTTGTGCCTCTGCTGCTTGTGCTGTTAGGAATCGCTCCTTGAAAGACGAGCGAGAGCGTCCTTCCGGGTGCATTGCACTGAGTCGAGTGCTCGCTCGGGACTTTGCTCTCGGGGCCAAGGCAAGAGGGCGTGCTTGCCCGCAGAACTGAGAACACGCTGTTGGGCAGAGCTGCAACTGACCGCCGGAGTTCAGCTGTCGCCGGACGGCAGAAGGCGAAGAACGAAGCCGCTTGCGAGCGGCGCAGTGCAGCGAAGAGCTCTCCGAATTCGCCGCTAGCTCCACGGTCCTTCTCAGCTGCGAGTAGCAGCGCTCGCAGTACACGGAGCTTCGCAAGGACCGAAGACCCGGAGGGAAGTATGGCACACGGAAATGTGCCAGGACAGAGACGTGTTCTACGTTGTCCCTTCTCGTCATGCAGTTTGTGCCTCTGCTGCTTGTGCTGTTAGGAATCGCTCCTTGAAAGACGAGCGAGAGCGTCCTTCCGGGTGCATTGCACTGAGTCGAGTGCTCGCTCGGGACTTTGCTCTCGGGGCCAAGGCAAGAGGGCGTGCTTGCCCGCAGAACTGAGAACACGCTGTTGGGCAGAGCTGCAACTGACCGCCGGAGTTCAGCTGTCGCCGGACGGCAGAAGGCGAAGAACGAAGCCGCTTGCGAGCGGCGCAGTGCAGCGAAGAGCTCTCCGAATTCGCCGCTAGCTCCACGGTCCTTCTCAGCTGCGAGTAGCAGCGCTCGCAGTACACGGAGCTTCGCAAGGACCGAAGACCCGGAGGGAAGTATGGCACACGGAAATGTGCCAGGACAGAGACGTGTTCTACGTTGTCCCTTCTCGTCATGCAGTTTGTGCCTCTGCTGCTTCTGCTGTTAGGAATCGCTCCTTGAAAGACGAGCGAGAGCGTCCTTCCGGGTGCATTGCACTGAGTCGAGTGCTCGCTCGGGACTTTGCTCTCGGGGCCAAGGCAAGAGGGCGTGCTTGCCCGCAGAACTGAGAACACGCTGTTGGGCAGAGCTGCAACTGACCGCCGGAGTTCAGCTGTCGCCGGACGGCAGAAGGCGAAGAACGAAGCCGCTTGCGAGCGGCGCAGTGCAGCGAAGAGCTCTCCGAATTCGCCGCTAGCTCCACGGTCCTTCTCAGCTGCGAGTAGCAGCGCTCGCAGTACACGGAGCTTCGCAAGGACCGAAGACCCGGAGGGAAGTATGGCACACGGAAATGTGCCAGGACAGAGACGTGTTCTACGTTGTCCCTTCTCGTCATGCAGTTTGTGCCTCTGCTGCTTGTGCTGTTAGGAATCGCTCCTTGAAAGACGAGCGAGAGCGTCCTTCCGGGTGCATTGCACTGAGTCGAGTGCTCGCTCGGGACTTTGCTCTCGGGGCCAAGGCAAGAGGGCGTGCTTGCCCGCAGAACTGAGAACACGCTGTTGGGCAGAGCTGCAACTGACCGCCGGAGTTCAGCTGTCGCCGGACGGCAGAAGGCGAAGAACGAAGCCGCTTGCGAGCGGCGCAGTGCAGCGAAGAGCTCTCCGAATTCGCCGCTAGCTCCACGGTCCTTCTCAGCTGCGAGTAGCAGCGCTCGCAGTACACGGAGCTTCGCAAGGCCCGAAGACCCGGAGGGAAGTATCGCACACGGAAATGTGCCAGGACAGAGACGTGTTCTACGTTGTCCCTTCTCGTCATGCAGTTTGTGCCTCTGCTGCTTCTGCTGTTAGGAATCGCTCCTTGAAAGACGAGCGAGAGCGTCCTTCCGGGTGCATTGCACTGAGTCGAGTGCTCGCTCGGGACTTTGCTCTCGGGGCCAAGGCAAGAGGGCGTGCTTGCCCGCAGAACTGAGAACACGCTGTTGGGCAGAGCTGCAACTGACCGCCGGAGTTCAGCTGTCGCCGGACGGCAGAAGGCGAAGAACGAAGCCGCTTGCGAGCGGCGCAGTGCAGCGAAGAGCTCTCCGAATTCGCCGCTAGCTCCACGGTCCTTCTGAGCTGCGAGTAGCAGCGCTCGCAGTACACGGAGCTTCGCAAGGCCCGAAGACCCGGAGGGAAGTATCGCACACGAAAATGTGCCAGGACAGAGACGTGTTCTACGTTGTCCCTTCTCGTCATGCAGTTTGTGCCTCTGCTGCTTGTGCTGTTAGGAATCGCTCCTTGAAAGACGAGCGAGAGCGTCCTTCCGGGTGCATTGCACTGAGTCGAGTGCTCGCTCGGGACTTTGCTCTCGGGGCCAAGGCAAGAGGGCGTGCTTGCCCGCAGAACTGAGAACACGCTGTTGGGCAGAGCTGCAACTGACCGCCGGAGTTCAGCTGTCGCCGGACGGCAGAAGGCGAAGAACGAAGCCGCTTGCGAGCGGCGCAGTGCAGCGAAGAGCTCTCCGAATTCGCCGCTAGCTCCACGGTCCTTCTGAGCTGCGAGTAGCAGCGCTCGCAGTACACGGAGCTTCGCAAGGCCCGAAGACCCGGAGGGAAGTATCGCACACGAAAATGTGCCAGGACAGAGACGTGTTCTACGTTGTCCCTTCTCGTCATGCAGTTTGTGCCTCTGCTGCTTGTGCTGTTAGGAATCGCTCCTTGAAAGACGAGCGAGAGCGTCCTTCCGGGTGCATTGCACTGAGTCGAGTGCTCGCTCGGGACTTTGCTCTCGGGGCCAAGGCAAGAGGGCGTGCTTGCCCGCAGAACTGAGAACACGCTGTTGGTCAGAGCTGCAACTGACCGCCGGAGTTCAGCTCTCGCCGGACGGCAGAAGGCGAAGAACGAAGCCGCTTGCGAGCGGCGCAGTGCAGCGAAGAGCTCTCCGAATTCGCCGCTAGCTCCACGGTCCTTCTCAGCTGCGAGTAGCAGCGCTCGCAGTACACGGAGCTTCGCAAGGCCCGAAGACCCGGAGGGAAGTATCGCACACGAAAATGTGCCAGGACAGAGACGTGTTCTACGTTGTCCCTTCTCGTCATGCAGTTTGTGCCTCTGCTGCTTGTGCTGTTAGGAATCGCTCCTTGAAAGACGAGCGAGAGCGTCCTTCCGGGTGCATTGCACTGAGTCGAGTGCTCGCTCGGGACTTTGCTCTCGGGGCCAAGGCAAGAGGGCGTGCTTGCCCGCAGAACTGAGAACACGCTGTTGGGCAGAGCTGCAACTGACCGCCGGAGTTCAGCTGTCGCCGGACGGCAGAAGGCGAAGAACGAAGCCGCTTGCGAGCGGCGCAGTGCAGCGAAGAGCTCTCCGAATTCGCCGCTAGCTCCACGGTCCCTTCTCAGCTGCGAGTAGCAGCGCTCGCAGTACACGGAGCTTCGCAAGGCCCGAAGACCCGGAGGGAAGTATCGCACACGAAAATGTGCCAGGACAGAGACGTGTTCTACGTTGTCCCTTCTCGTCATGCAGTTTGTGCCTCTGCTGCTTGTGCTGTTAGGAATCGCTCCTTGAAAGACGAGCGAGAGCGTCCTTCCGGGTGCATTGCACTGAGTCGAGTGCTCGCTCGGGACTTTGCTCTCGGGGCCAAGGCAAGAGGGCGTGCTTGCCCGCAGAACTGAGAACACGCTGTTGGGCAGAGCTGCAACTGACCGCCGGAGTTCAGCTGTCGCCGGACGGCAGAAGGCGAAGAACGAAGCCGCTTGCGAGCGGCGCAGTGCAGCGAAGAGCTCTCCGAATTCGCCGCTAGCTCCACGGTCCTTCTCAGCTGCGAGTAGCAGCGCTCGCAGTACACGGGGCTTCGCAAGGCCCGAAGACCCGGAGGGAAGTATCGCACACGCAAATGTGCCAGGACAGAGACGTGTTCTACGTTGTCCCTTCTCGTCATGCAGTTTGTGCCTCTGCTGCTTGTGCTGTTAGGAATCGCTCCTTGAAAGACGAGCGAGAGCGTCCTTCCGGGTGCATTGCACTGAGTCGAGTGCTCGCTCGGGACTTTGCTCTCGGGGCCAAGGCAAGAGGGCGTGCTTGCCCGCAGAACTGAGAACACGCTGTTGGTCAGAGCTGCAACTGACCGCCGGAGTTCAGCTGTCGCCGGACGGCAGAAGGCGAAGAACGAAGCCGCTTGCGAGCGGCGCAGTGCAGCGAAGAGCTCTCCGAATTCGCCGCTAGCTCCACGGTCCTTCTCAGCTGCAAGTAGCAGCGCTCGCAGTACACGGGGCTTCGCAAGGCCCGAAGACCCGGAGGGAAGTATCGCACACGCAAATGTGCCAGGACAGAGACGTGTTCTACGTTGTCCCTTCTCGTCATGCAGTTTGTGCCTCTGCTGCTTGCTGCTGTTAGGAATCGCTCCTTGAAAGACGAGCGAGAGCGTCCTTCCGGGTGCATTGCACTGAGTCGAGTGCTCGCTCGGGACTTTGCTCTCGGGGCCAAGGCAAGAGGGCGTGCTTGCCCGCAGAACTGAGAACACGCTGTTGGTCAGAGCTGCAACTGACCGCCGGAGTTCAGCTGTCGCCGGACGGCAGAAGGCGTAGACCGAAGCCGCTTGCGAGCGGCGCAGTGCAGCGAAGAGCTCTCCGAATTCGCCGCTAGCTCCACGGTCCTTCTGAGCTGCGAGTAGCAGCGCTCGCAGTACACGGAGCTTCGCAAGGCCCGAAGACCCGGAGGGAAGTATCGCACACGAAAATGTGCCAGGACAGAGACGTGTTCTACGTTGTCCCTTCTCGTCATGCAGTTTGTGCCTCTGCTGCTTCTGCTGTTAGGAATCGCTCCTTGAAAGACGAGCGAGAGCGTCCTTCCGGGTGCATTGCACTGAGTCGAGTGCTCGCTCGGGACTTTGCTCTCGGGGCCAAGGCAAGAGGGCGTGCTTGCCCGCAGAAACTTGAGAACACGCTGTTGGTCAGAGCTGCAACTGACCGCCGGAGTTCAGCTGTCGCCGGACGGCAGAAGGCGAAGA
>NW_028276188.1:0-39662 GCF_052056855.1 Sturnus vulgaris | reverse complement strand
TCACTGAGTCGAGTGCTCGCTCGGGACTTTGCTCTCGCGGCCAAGGCAAGAGGGCGTGCTTGCCCGCAGAACCGAGAACACGCTGTTGGGCAGAGCTGCAACTGACCGCTGGAGTTCAGCTCTCGCCGGACGGCAGAAGGCGAAGAACGAAGCCGCTTGCGAGCGGCGCAGTGCAGCGAAGAGTTCTCCGAATTCGCCGCTAGCTCCACGGTCCTTCTCAGCTGCGAGTAGCTGCTCTCGCAGTACACAGAGCTTCGCAAGGCCCGAAGACCCGGAGGGAAGTATCGCACACGCAAATGTGCCAGGACAGAGACGTGTTCTACGTTGTCCCCTCTCGTCGTGCAGTTTGTGCCTCTGCTGCTTCTGCTGTTAGGAATCGCTCCTTGAAAGGCGAGCGAGAGCGTCCTTCCGGGTGCATTGCACTGAGTCGAGTGCTCGCTCGGGACTTTGCACTCGGGGCCAAGGCAAGAGGGCGTGCTTGCCCGCAGAACCGAGAACACGCTGTTGGGCAGAGCTGCAACTGACCGCTGGAGTTCAGCCTTCGCCGGACGGCAGAAGGCGAAGAACGAAGCCGCTTGCGAGCGGCGCAGTGCAGCGAAGAGCTCTCCGAATTCGCCGCTAGCTCCACGGTCCTTCTCAGCTGCGAGTAGCAGCGCTCGCAGTACACAGAGCTTCGCAAGGCCCGAAGACCCGGAGGGAAGTATGGCACACGCAAATGTGCCAGGACAGAGACGTGTTCTACGTTGTCCCCTCTCGTCGTGCAGTTTGTGCCTCTGCTGCTTCTGCTGTTAGGAATCGCTCCTTGAAAGGCGAGCGGAGAGCGTCCTTCCGGGTGCATTGCACTGAGTCGAGTGCTCGCTCGGGACTTTGCACTCGGGCCAAGGCAAGAGGGCGTGCTTGCCCGCAGAACCGAGAACACGCTGTTGGGCAGAGCTGCAACTGACCGCTGGAGTTCAGCTCTCGCCGGACGGCAGAAGGCGAAGAACGAAGCCGCTTGCGAGCGGCGCAGTGCAGCGAAGAGCTCTCCGAATTCGCCGCTAGCTCCACGGTCCTTCTCAGCTGCGAGTAGCAGCGCTCGCAGTACACAGAGCTTCGCAAGGCCCGAAGAGCCGGAGGGAAGTATCGCACACGAAAATGTGCCAGGACAGAGACGTGTTCTACGTTGTCCCCTCTCGTCGTGCAGTTTGTGCCTCTGCTGCTTCTGCTGTTAGGAATCGCTCCTTGAAAGGCGAGCGAGAGCGTCCTTCCGGGTGCATTGCACTGAGTCGAGTGCTCGCTCGGGACTTTGCTCTCGCGGCCAAGGCAAGAGGGCGTGCTTGCCCGCAGAACCGAGAACACGCTGTTGGGCAGAGCTGCAACTGACCGCTGGAGTTCAGCTCTCGCCGGACGGCAGAAGGCGAAGAACGAAGCCGCTTGCGAGCGGCGCAGTGCAGCGAAGAGCTCTCCGAATTCGCCGCTAGCTCCACGGTCCTTCTCAGCTGCGAGTAGCAGCGCTCGCAGTACACAGAGCTTCGGAAGGCCCGAAGACCCGGAGGGAAGTATGGCACACGCAAATGTGCCAGGACAGAGACGTGTTCTACGTTGTCCCCTCTCGTCGTGCAGTTTGTGCCTCTGCTGCTTCTGCTGTTAGGAATCGCTCCTTGAAAGGCGAGCGAGAGCGTCCTTCCGGGTGCATTGCACTGAGTCGAGTGCTCGCTCGGGACTTTGCTCTCGCGGCCAAGGCAAGAGGGCGTGCTTGCCCGCAGAACCGAGAACACGCTGTTGGGCAGAGCTGCAACTGACCGCTGGAGTTCAGCTCTCGCCGGACGGCAGAAGGCGAAGAACGAAGCCGCTTGCGAGCGGCGCAGTGCAGCGAAGAGCTCTCCGAATTCGCCGCTAGCTCCACGGTCCTTCTCAGCTGCGAGTAGCAGCGCTCGCAGTACACAGAGCTTCGGAAGGCCCGAAGACCCGGAGGGAAGTATCGCACACGCAAATGTGCCAGGACAGAGACGTGTTCTACGTTGTCCCCTCTCGTCGTGCAGTTTGTGCCTCTGCTGCTTCTGCTGTTAGGAATCGCTCCTTGAAAGGCGAGCGAGAGCGTCCTTCCGGGTGCATTGCACTGAGTCGAGTGCTCGCTCGGGACTTTGCTCTCGCGGCCAAGGCAAGAGGGCGTGCTTGCCCGCAGAACCGAGAACACGCTGTTGGGCAGAGCTGCAACTGACCGCTGGAGTTCAGCCTTCGCCGGACGGCAGAAGGCGAAGAACGAAGCCGCTTGCGAGCGGCGCAGTGCAGCGAAGAGCTCTCCGAATTCGCCGCTAGCTCCACGGTCCTTCTCAGCTGCGAGTAGCAGCGCTCGCAGTACACAGAGCTTCGCAAGGCCCGAAGACCCGGAGCGAAGTATCGCACACGCAAATGTGCCAGGACAGAGACGTGTTCTACGGTGTCCCCTCTCGTCGTGCAGTTTGTGCCTCTGCTGCTTCTGCTGTTAGGAATCGCTCCTTGAAAGGCGAGCGAGAGCGTCCTTCCGGGTGCATTGCACTGAGTCGAGTGCTCGCTCGGGACTTTGCTCTCGCGGCCAAGGCAAGAGGGCGTGCTTGCCCGCAGAACCGAGAACACGCTGTTGGGCAGAGCTGCAACTGACCGCTGGAGTTCAGCCTTCGCCGGACGGCAGAAGGCGAAGAACGAAGGCGCTTGCGAGCGGCGCAGTGCAGCGAAGAGATCTCCGAATTCGCCGCTAGCTCCACGGTCCTTCTCAGCTGCGAGTAGCAGCGCTCGCAGTACACAGAGCTTCGCAAGGCCCGAAGACCGGAGCGAAGTATCGCACACGCAAATGTGCCAGGACAGAGACGTGTTCTACGGTGTCCCCTCTCGTCGTGCAGTTTGTGCCTCTGCTGCTTCTGCTGTTAGGAATCGCTCCTTGAAAGGCGAGCGAGAGCGTCCTTCCGGGTGCATTGCACTGAGTCGAGTGCTCGCTCGGGACTTTGCTCTCGCGGCCAAGGCAAGAGGGCGTGCTTGCCCGCAGAACCGAGAACACGCTGTTGGGCAGAGCTGCAACTGACCGCTGGAGTTCAGCTCTCGCCGGACGGCAGAAGGCGAAGAACGAAGCGCTTGCGAGCGGCGCAGTGCAGCGAAGAGCTCTCCGAATTCGCCGCTAGCTCCACGGTCCTTCTCAGCTGCGAGTAGCAGCGCTCGCAGTACACAGAGCTTCGGAAGGCCCGAAGACCCGGAGGGAAGTATGGCACACGCAAATGTGCCAGGACAGAGACGTGTTCTACGTTGTCCCCTCTCGTCGTGCAGTTTGTGCCTCTGCTGCTTCTGCTGTTAGGAATCGCTCCTTGAAAGGCGAGCGAGAGCGTCCTTCCGGGTGCATTGCACTGAGTCGAGTGCTCGCTCGGGACTTTGCTCTCGCGGCCAAGGCAAGAGGGCGTGCTTGCCCGCAGAACCGAGAACACGCTGTTGGGCAGAGCTGCAACTGACCGCTGGAGTTCAGCTCTCGCCGGACGGCAGAAGGCGAAGAACGAAGCCGCTTGCGAGCGGCGCAGTGCAGCGAAGAGCTCTCCGAATTCGCCGCTAGCTCCACGGTCCTTCTCAGCTGCGAGTAGCAGCGCTCGCAGTACACAGAGCTTCGGAAGGCCCGAAGACCCGGAGGGAAGTATCGCACACGCAAATGTACCAGGACAGAGACGTGTTCTACGTTGTCCCCTCTCGTCGTGCAGTTTGTGCCTCTGCTGCTTCTGCTGTTAGGAATCGCTCCTTGAAAGGCGAGCGAGAGCGTCCTTCCGGGTGCATTGCACTGAGTCGAGTGCTCGCTCGGGACTTTGCTCTCGCGGCCAAGGCAAGAGGGCGTGCTTGCCCGCAGAACCGAGAACACGCTGTTGGGCAGAGCTGCAACTGACCGCTGGAGTTCAGCCTTCGCCGGACGGCAGAAGGCGAAGAACGAAGCCGCTTGCGAGCGGCGCAGTGCAGCGAAGAGCTCTCCGAATTCGCCGCTAGCTCCACGGTCCTTCTCAGCTGCGAGTAGCAGCGCTCGCAGTACACAGAGCTTCGCAAGGCCCGAAGACCCGGAGCGAAGTATCGCACACGCAAATGTGCCAGGACAGAGACGTGTTCTACGGTGTCCCCTCTCGTCGTGCAGTTTGTGCCTCTGCTGCTTCTGCTGTTAGGAATCGCTCCTTGAAAGGCGAGCGAGAGCGTCCTTCCGGGTGCATTGCACTGAGTCGAGTGCTCGCTCGGGACTTTGCTCTCGCGGCCAAGGCAAGAGGGCGTGCTTGCCCGCAGAACCGAGAACACGCTGTTGGGCAGAGCTGCAACTGACCGCTGGAGTTCAGCTCTCGCCGGACGGCAGAAGGCGAAGAACGAAGGCGCTTGCGAGCGGCGCAGTGCAGCGAAGAGCTCTCCGAATTCGCCGCTAGCTCCACGGTCCTTCTCAGCTGCGAGTAGCAGCGCTCGCAGTACACAGAGCTTCGCAAGGCCCGAAGAGCCGGAGGGAAGTATGGCACACGCAAATGTGCCAGGACAGAGACGTGTTCTACGGTGTCCCCTCTCGTCGTGCAGTTTGTGCCTCTGCTGCTTCTGCTGTTAGGAATCGCTCCTTGAAAGGCGAGCGAGAGCGTCCTTCCGGGTGCATTGCACTGAGTCGAGTGCTCGCTCGGGACTTTGCTCTCGGGGCCAAGGCAAGAGGGCGTGCTTGCCCGCAGAACCGAGAACACGCTGTTGGGCAGAGCTGCAACTGACCGCTGGAGTTCAGCTCTCGCCGGACGGCAGAAGGCGAAGAACGAAGGCGCTTGCGAGCGGCGCAGTGCAGCGAAGAGCTCTCCGAATTCGCCGCTAGCTCCACGGTCCTTCTCAGCTGCGAGTAGCAGCGCTCGCAGTACACAGAGCTTCGGAAGGCCCGAAGACCCGGAGGGAAGTATGGCACACGCAAATGTGCCAGGACAGAGACGTGTTCTACGTTGTCCCCTCTCGTCGTGCAGTTTGTGCCTCTGCTGCTTCTGCTGTTAGGAATCGCTCCTTGAAAGGCGAGCGAGAGCGTCCTTCCGGGTGCATTGCACTGAGTCGAGTGCTCGCTCGGGACTTTGCTCTCGCGGCCAAGGCAAGAGGGCGTGCTTGCCCGCAGAACCGAGAACACGCTGTTGGGCAGAGCTGCAACTGACCGCTGGAGTTCAGCTCTCGCCGGACGGCAGAAGGCGAAGAACGAAGCCGCTTGCGAGCGGCGCAGTGCAGCGAAGAGCTCTCCGAATTCGCCGCTAGCTCCACGGTCCTTCTCAGCTGCGAGTAGCAGCGCTCGCAGTACACAGAGCTTCGGAAGGCCCGAAGACCCGGAGGGAAGTATCGCACACGCAAATGTGCCAGGACAGAGACGTGTTCTACGTTGTCCCCTCTCGTCGTGCAGTTTGTGCCTCTGCTGCTTCTGCTGTTAGGAATCGCTCCTTGAAAGGCGAGCGAGAGCGTCCTTCCGGGTGCATTGCACTGAGTCGAGTGCTCGCTCGGGACTTTGCTCTCGCGGCCAAGGCAAGAGGGCGTGCTTGCCCGCAGAACCGAGAACACGCTGTTGGGCAGAGCTGCAACTGACCGCTGGAGTTCAGCCTTCGCCGGACGGCAGAAGGCGAAGAACGAAGGCGCTTGCGAGCGGCGCAGTGCAGCGAAGAGCTCTCCGAATTCGCCGCTAGCTCCACGGTCCTTCTCAGCTGCGAGTAGCAGCGCTCGCAGTACACAGAGCTTCGCAAGGCCCGAAGAGCCGGAGGGAAGTATGGCACACGCAAATGTGCCAGGACAGAGACGTGTTCTACGTTGTCCCTTCTCGTCGTGCAGTTTGTGCCTCTGCTGCTTCTGCTGTTAGGAATCGCTCCTTGAAAGGCGAGCGAGAGCGTCCTTCCGGGTGCATTGCACTGAGTCGAGTGCTCGCTCGGGACTTTGCTCTCGGGGCCACGGCAAGAGGGCGTGCTTGCCCGCAGAACCGAGAACACGCTGTTGGGCAGAGCTGCAACTGACCGCTGGAGTTCAGCCTTCGCCGGACGGCAGAAGGCGAAGAACGAAGCCGCTTGAGAGCGGCGCAGTGCAGCGAAGAGCTCTCCGAATTCGCCGCTAGCTCCACGGTCCTTCTCAGCTGCGAGTAGCAGCGCTCGCAGTACACAGAGCTTCGCAAGGCCCGAAGACCCGGAGCGAAGTATCGCACACGCAAATGTGCCAGGACAGAGACGTGTTCTACGGTGTCCCCTCTCGTCGTGCAGTTTGTGCCTCTGCTGCTTCTGCTGTTAGGAATCGCTCCTTGAAAGGCGAGCGAGAGCGTCCTTCCGGGTGCATTGCACTGAGTCGAGTGCTCGCTATGGACTTTGCTCTCGCGGCCAAGGCAAGAGGGCGTGCTTGCCCGCAGAACCGAGAACACGCTGTTGGGCAGAGCTGCAACTGACCGCTGGAGTTCAGCTCTCGCCGGACGGCAGAAGGCGAAGAACGAAGCCGCTTGCGAGCGGCGCAGTGCAGCGAAGAGCTCTCCGAATTCGCCGCTAGCTCCCCGGTCCTTCTCAGCTGCGAGTAGCAGCGCTCGCAGTACACAGAGCTTCGCAAGGCCCGAAGAGCCGGAGGGAAGTATCGCACACGCAAATGTGCCAGGACAGAGACGTGTTCTACGTTGTCCCCTCTCGTCGTGCAGTTTGTGCCTCTGCTGCTTCTGCTGTTAGGAATCGCTCCTTGAAAGGCGAGCGAGAGCGTCCTTCCGGGTGCATTGCACTGAGTCGAGTGCTCGCTCGGGACTTTGCTCTCGCGGCCAAGGCAAGAGGGCGTGCTTGCCCGCAGAACCGAGAACACGCTGTTGGGCAGAGCTGCAACTGACCGCTGGAGTTCAGCTCTCGCCGGACGGCAGAAGGCGAAGAACGAAGCCGCTTGCGAGCGGCGCAGTGCAGCGAAGAGTTCTCCGAATTCGCCGCTAGCTCCACGGTCCTTCTCAGCTGCGAGTAGCTGCTCTCGCAGTACACAGAGCTTCGCAAGGCCCGAAGAGCCGGAGGGAAGTATCGCACACGCAAATGTGCCAGGACAGAGACGTGTTCTACGTTGTCCCCTCTCGTCGTGCAGTTTGTGCCTCTGCTGCTTCTGCTGTTAGGAATCGCTCCTTGAAAGGCGAGCGAGAGCGTCCTTCCGGGTGCATTGCACTGAGTCGAGTGCTCGCTCGGGACTTTGCACTCGGGGCCAAGGCAAGAGGGCGTGCTTGCCCGCAGAACCGAGAACACGCTGTTGGGCAGAGCTGCAACTGACCGCTGGAGTTCAGCCTTCGCCGGACGGCAGAAGGCGAAGAACGAAGCCGCTTGCGAGCGGCGCAGTGCAGCGAAGAGCTCTCCGAATTCGCCGCTAGCTCCACGGTCCTTCTCAGCTGCGAGTAGCAGCGCTCGCAGTACACAGAGCTTCGCAAGGCCCGAAGACCCGGAGGGAAGTATCGCACACGCAAATGTGCCAGGACAGAGACGTGTTCTACGTTGTCCCTTCTCGTCGTGCAGTTTGTGCCTCTGCTGCTTCTGCTGTTAGGAATCGCTCCTTGAAAGGCGAGCGAGAGCGTCCTTCCGGGTGCATTGCACTGAGTCGAGTGCTCGCTCGGGACTTTGCACTCGGGGCCAAGGCAAGAGGGCGTGCTTGCCCGCAGAACCGAGAACACGCTGTTGGGCAGAGCTGCAACTGACCGCTGGAGTTCAGCTCTCGCCGGACGGCAGAAGGCGAAGAACGAAGCCGCTTGCGAGCGGCGCAGTGCAGCGAAGAGCTCTCCGAATTCGCCGCTAGCTCCACGGTCCTTCTCAGCTGCGAGTAGCAGCGCTCGCAGTACACAGAGCTTCGCAAGGCCCGAAGAGCCGGAGGGAAGTATCGCACACGCAAATGTGCCAGGACAGAGACGTGATCTACGTTGTCCCCTCTCGTCGTGCAGTTTGTGCCTCTGCTGCTTCTGCTGTTAGGAATCGCTCCTTGAAAGGCGAGCGAGAGCGTCCTTCCGGGTGCATTGCACTGAGTCGAGTGCTCGCTCGGGACTTTGCTCTCGGGGCCAAGGCAAGAGGGCGTGCTTGCCCGCAGAACCGAGAACACGCTGTTGGGCAGAGCTGCAACTGACCGCTGGAGTTCAGCTCTCGCCGGACGGCAGAAGGCGAAGAACGAAGCCGCTTGCGAGCGGCGCAGTGCAGCGAAGAGCTCTCCGAATTCGCCGCTAGCTCCACGGTCCTTCTCAGCTGCGAGTAGCAGCGCTCGCAGTACACAGAGCTTCGCAAGGCCCGAAGAGCCGGTGGGAAGTATGGCACACGCAAATGTGCCAGGACAGAGACGTGTTCTACGTTGTCCCTTCTCGTCGTGCAGTTTGTGCCTCTGCTGCTTCTGCTGTTAGGAATCGCTCCTTGAAAGGCGAGCGAGAGCGTCCTTCCGGGTGCATTGCACTGAGTCGAGTGCTCGCTCGGGACTTTGCTCTCGCGGCCAAGGCAAGAGGGCGTGCTTGCCCGCAGAACCGAGAACACGCTGTTGGGCAGAGCTGCAACTGACCGCTGGAGTTCAGCCTTCGCCGGACGGCAGAAGGCGAAGAACGAAGCCGCTTGCGAGCGGCGCAGTGCAGCGAAGAGCTCTCCGAATTCGCCGCTAGCTCCACGGTCCTTCTCAGCTGCGAGTAGCAGCGCTCGCAGTACACAGAGCTTCGCAAGGCCCGAAGACCCGGAGCGAAGTATCGCACACGCAAATGTGCCAGGACAGAGACGTGTTCTACGGTGTCCCCTCTCGTCGTGCAGTTTGTGCCTCTGCTGCTTCTGCTGTTAGGAATCGCTCCTTGAAAGGCGAGCGAGAGCGTCCTTCCGGGTGCATTGCACTGAGTCGAGTGCTCGCTATGGACTTTGCTCTCGCGGCCAAGGCAAGAGGGCGTGCTTGCCCGCAGAACCGAGAACACGCTGTTGGGCAGAGCTGCAACTGACCGCTGGAGTTCAGCTCTCGCCGGACGGCAGAAGGCGAAGAACGAAGCCGCTTGCGAGCGGCGCAGTGCAGCGAAGAGTTCTCCGAATTCGCCGCTAGCTCCACGGTCCTTCTCAGCTGCGAGTAGCTGCTCTCGCAGTACACAGAGCTTCGCAAGGCCCGAAGAGCCGGAGGGAAGTATCGCACACGCAAATGTGCCAGGACAGAGACGTGTTCTACGTTGTCCCCTCTCGTCGTGCAGTTTGTGCCTCTGCTGCTTCTGCTGTTAGGAATCGCTCCTTGAAAGGCGAGCGAGAGCGTCCTTCCGGGTGCATTGCACTGAGTCGAGTGCTCGCTCGGGACTTTGCACTCGGGGCCAAGGCAAGAGGGCGTGCTTGCCCGCAGAACCGAGAACACGCTGTTGGGCAGAGCTGCAACTGACCGCTGGAGTTCAGCCTTCGCCGGACGGCAGAAGGCGAAGAACGAAGGCGCTTGCGAGCGGCGCAGTGCAGCGAAGAGCTCTCCGAATTCGCCGCTAGCTCCACGGTCCTTCTCAGCTGCGAGTAGCAGCGCTCGCAGTACACAGAGCTTCGCAAGGCCCGAAGAGCCGGAGGGAAGTATGGCACACGCAAATGTGCCAGGACAGAGACGTGTTCTACGTTGTCCCTTCTCGTCGTGCAGTTTGTGCCTCTGCTGCTTCTGCTGTTAGGAATCGCTCCTTGAAAGGCGAGCGAGAGCGTCCTTCCGGGTGCATTGCACTGAGTCGAGTGCTCGCTCGGGACTTTGCTCTCGGGGCCAAGGCAAGAGGGCGTGCTTGCCCGCAGAACCGAGAACACGCTGTTGGGCAGAGCTGCAACTGACCGCTGGAGTTCAGCCTTCGCCGGACGGCAGAAGGCGAAGAACGAAGCCGCTTGCGAGCGGCGCAGTGCAGCGAAGAGCTCTCCGAATTCGCCGCTAGCTCCACGGTCCTTCTCAGCTGCGAGTAGCAGCGCTCGCAGTACACAGAGCTTCGCAAGGCCCGAAGACCCGGAGCGAAGTATCGCACACGCAAATGTGCCAGGACAGAGACGTGTTCTACGGTGTCCCCTCTCGTCGTGCAGTTTGTGCCTCTGCTGCTTCTGCTGTTAGGAATCGCTCCTTGAAAGGCGAGCGAGAGCGTCCTTCCGGGTGCATTGCACTGAGTCGAGTGCTCGCTATGGACTTTGCTCTCGCGGCCAAGGCAAGAGGGCGTGCTTGCCCGCAGAACCGAGAACACGCTGTTGGGCAGAGCTGCAACTGACCGCTGGAGTTCAGCTCTCGCCGGACGGCAGAAGGCGAAGAACGAAGCCGCTTGCGAGCGGCGCAGTGCAGCGAAGAGCTCTCCGAATTCGCCGCTAGCTCCCCGGTCCTTCTCAGCTGCGAGTAGCAGCGCTCGCAGTACACAGAGCTTCGCAAGGCCCGAAGACCCGGAGGGAAGTATCGCACACGCAAATGTGCCAGGACAGAGACGTGTTCTACGTTGTCCCTTCTCGTCGTGCAGTTTGTGCCTCTGCTGCTTCTGCTGTTAGGAATCGCTCCTTGAAAGGCGAGCGAGAGCGTCCTTCCGGGTGCATTGCACTGAGTCGAGTGCTCGCTCGGGACTTTGCACTCGGGGCCAAGGCAAGAGGGCGTGCTTGCCCGCAGAACCGAGAACACGCTGTTGGGCAGAGCTGCAACTGACCGCTGGAGTTCAGCTCTCGCCGGACGGCAGAAGGCGAAGAACGAAGCCGCTTGCGAGCGGCGCAGTGCAGCGAAGAGCTCTCCGAATTCGCCGCTAGCTCCACGGTCCTTCTCAGCTGCGAGTAGCAGCGCTCGCAGTACACAGAGCTTCGCAAGGCCCGAAGAGCCGGAGGGAAGTATCGCACACGCAAATGTGCCAGGACAGAGACGTGATCTACGTTGTCCCCTCTCGTCGTGCAGTTTGTGCCTCTGCTGCTTCTGCTGTTAGGAATCGCTCCTTGAAAGGCGAGCGAGAGCGTCCTTCCGGGTGCATTGCACTGAGTCGAGTGCTCGCTCGGGACTTTGCTCTCGGGGCCAAGGCAAGAGGGCGTGCTTGCCCGCAGAACCGAGAACACGCTGTTGGGCAGAGCTGCAACTGACCGCTGGAGTTCAGCCTTCGCCGGACGGCAGAAGGCGAAGAACGAAGCCGCTTGAGAGCGGCGCAGTGCAGCGAAGAGCTCTCCGAATTCGCCGCTAGCTCCACGGTCCTTCTCAGCTGCGAGTAGCAGCGCTCGCAGTACACAGAGCTTCGCAAGGCCCGAAGAGCCGGAGGGAAGTATCGCACACGCAAATGTGCCAGGACAGAGACGTGATCTACGTTGTCCCCTCTCGTCGTGCAGTTTGTGCCTCTGCTGCTTCTGCTGTTAGGAATCGCTCCTTGAAAGGCGAGCGAGAGCGTCCTTCCGGGTGCATTGCACTGAGTCGAGTGCTCGCTCGGGACTTTGCTCTCGGGGCCAAGGCAAGAGGGCGTGCTTGCCCGCAGAACCGAGAACACGCTGTTGGGCAGAGCTGCAACTGACCGCTGGAGTTCAGCTCTCGCCGGACGGCAGAAGGCGAAGAACGAAGCCGCTTGCGAGCGGCGCAGTGCAGCGAAGAGCTCTCCGAATTCGCCGCTAGCTCCACGGTCCTTCTCAGCTGCGAGTAGCAGCGCTCGCAGTACACAGAGCTTCGCAAGGCCCGAAGAGCCGTAGGGAAGTATGGCACACGCAAATGTGCCAGGACAGAGACGTGTTCTACGTTGTCCCTTCTCGTCGTGCAGTTCGTGCCTCTGCTGCTTCTGCTGTTAGGAATCGCTCCTTGAAAGGCGAGCGAGAGCGTCCTTCCGGGTGCATTGCACTGAGTCGAGTGCTCGCTCGGGACTTTGCTCTCGCGGCCAAGGCAAGAGGGCGTGCTTGCCCGCAGAACCGAGAACACGCTGTTGGGCAGAGCTGCAACTGACCGCTGGAGTTCAGCCTTCGCCGGACGGCAGAAGGCGAAGAACGAAGCCGCTTGCGAGCGGCGCAGTGCAGCGAAGAGCTCTCCGAATTCGCCGCTAGCTCCACGGTCCTTCTCAGCTGCGAGTAGCAGCGCTCGCAGTACACAGAGCTTCGCAAGGCCCGAAGACCCGGAGCGAAGTATCGCACACGCAAATGTGCCAGGACAGAGACGTGTTCTACGGTGTCCCCTCTCGTCGTGCAGTTTGTGCCTCTGCTGCTTCTGCTGTTAGGAATCGCTCCTTGAAAGGCGAGCGAGAGCGTCCTTCCGGGTGCATTGCACTGAGTCGAGTGCTCGCTATGGACTTTGCTCTCGCGGCCAAGGCAAGAGGGCGTGCTTGCCCGCAGAACCGAGAACACGCTGTTGGGCAGAGCTGCAACTGACCGCTGGAGTTCAGCTCTCGCCGGACGGCAGAAGGCGAAGAACGAAGCCGCTTGCGAGCGGCGCAGTGCAGCGAAGAGCTCTCCGAATTCGCCGCTAGCTCCCCGGTCCTTCTCAGCTGCGAGTAGCAGCGCTCGCAGTACACAGAGCTTCGCAAGGCCCGAAGAGCCGGAGGGAAGTATGGCACACGCAAATGTGCCAGGACAGAGACGTGTTCTACGTTGTCCCCTCTCGTCGTGCAGTTTGTGCCTCTGCTGCTTCTGCTGTTAGGAATCGCTCCTTGAAAGGCGAGCGAGAGCGTCCTTCCGGGTGCATTGCACTGAGTCGAGTGCTCGCTCGGGACTTTGCTCTCGGGGCCAAGGCAAGAGGGCGTGCTTGCCCGCAGAACCGAGAACACGCTGTTGGGCAGAGCTGCAACTGACCGCTGGAGTTCAGCTCTCGCCGGACGGCAGAAGGCGAAGAACGAAGCCGCTTGCGAGCGGCGCAGTGCAGCGAAGAGCTCTCCGAATTCGCCGCTAGCTCCACGGTCCTTCTCAGCTGCGAGTAGCAGCGCTCGCAGTACACAGAGCTTCGCAAGGCCCGAAGACCCGGAGGGAAGTATGGCACACGCAAATGTGCCAGGACAGAGACGTGTTCTACGTTGTCCCCTCTCGTCGTGCAGTTTGTGCCTCTGCTGCTTCTGCTGTTAGGAATCGCTCCTTGAAAGGCGAGCGAGAGCGTCCTTCCGGGTGCATTGCACTGAGTCGAGTGCTCGCTCGGGACTTTGCTCTCGCGGCCAAGGCAAGAGGGCGTGCTTGCCCGCAGAACCGAGAACACGCTGTTGGGCAGAGCTGCAACTGACCGCTGGAGTTCAGCTCTCGCCGGACGGCAGAAGGCGAAGAACGAAGCCGCTTGCGAGCGGCGCAGTGCAGCGAAGAGCTCTCCGAATTCGCCGCTAGCTCCACGGTCCTTCTCAGCTGCGAGTAGCAGCGCTCGCAGTACACAGAGCTTCGGAAGGCCCGAAGACCCGGAGGGAAGTATCGCACACGCAAATGTGCCAGGACAGAGACGTGTTCTACGTTGTCCCCTCTCGTCGTGCAGTTTGTGCCTCTGCTGCTTCTGCTGTTAGGAATCGCTCCTTGAAAGGCGAGCGAGAGCGTCCTCCCGGGTGCATTGCACTGAGTCGAGTGCTCGCTCGGGACTTTGCTCTCGCGGCCAAGGCAAGAGGGCGTGCTTGCCCGCAGAACCGAGAACACGCTGTTGGGCAGAGCTGCAACTGACCGCTGGAGTTCAGCCTTCGCCGGACGGCAGAAGGCGAAGAACGAAGCCGCTTGCGAGCGGCGCAGTGCAGCGAAGAGCTCTCCGAATTCGCCGCTAGCTCCACGGTCCTTCTCAGCTGCGAGTAGCAGCGCTCGCAGTACACAGAGCTTCGCAAGGCCCGAAGAGCCGGAGGGAAGTATCGCACACGAAAATGTGCCAGGACAGAGACGTGTTCTACGTTGTCCCCTCTCGTCGTGCAGTTTGTGCCTCTGCTGCTTCTGCTGTTAGGAATCGCTCCTTGAAAGGCGAGCGAGAGCGTCCTTCCGGGTGCATTGCACTGAGTCGAGTGCTCGCTCGGGACTTTGCTCTCGCGGCCAAGGCAAGAGGGCGTGCTTGCCCGCAGAACCGAGAACACGCTGTTGGGCAGAGCTGCAAGTGACCGCTGGAGTTCAGCTCTCGCCGGACGGCAGAAGGCGAAGAACGAAGCCGCTTGCGAGCGGCGCAGTGCAGCGAAGAGCTCTCCGAATTCGCCGCTAGCTCCACGGTCCTTCTCAGCTGCGAGTAGCAGCGCTCGCAGTACACAGAGCTTCGCAAGGCCCGAAGAGCCGGAGGGAAGTATCGCACACGCAAATGTGCCAGGACAGAGACGTGTTCTACGTTGTCCCTTCTCGTCGTGCAGTTTGTGCCTCTGCTGCTTCTGCTGTTAGGAATCGCTCCTTGAAAGGCGAGCGAGAGCGTCCTTCCGGGTGCATTGCACTGAGTCGAGTGCTCGCTCGGGACTTTGCTCTCGCGGCCAAGGCAAGAGGGCGTGCTTGCCCGCAGAACCGAGAACACGCTGTTGGGCAGAGCTGCAAGTGACCGCTGGAGTTCAGCTCTCGCCGGACGGCAGAAGGCGAAGAACGAAGCCGCTTGCGAGCGGCGCAGTGCAGCGAAGAGCTCTCCGAATTCGCCGCTAGCTCCACGGTCCTTCTCAGCTGCGAGTAGCAGCGCTCGCAGTACACAGAGCTTCGCAAGGCCCGAAGAGCCGGAGGGAAGTATCGCACACGCAAATGTGCCAGGACAGAGACGTGTTCTACGTTATCCCCTCTCGTCGTGCAGTTTGTGCCTCTGCTGCTTCTGCTGTTAGGAATCGCTCCTTGAAAGGCGAGCGAGAGCGTCCTTCCGGGTGCATTGCACTGAGTCGAGTGCTCGCTCGGGACTTTGCTCTCGCGGCCAAGGCAAGAGGGCGTGCTTGCCCGCAGAACCGAGAACACGCTGTTGGGCAGAGCTGCAACTGACCGCTGGAGTTCAGCCTTCGCCGGACGGCAGAAGGCGAAGAACGAAGCCGCTTGCGAGCGGCGCAGTGCAGCGAAGAGCTCTCCGAATTCGCCGCTAGCTCCACGGTCCTTCTCAGCTGCGAGTAGCAGCGCTCGCAGTACACAGAGCTTCGCAAGGCCCGAAGACCCGGAGGGAAGTATCGCACACGAAAATGTGCCAGGACAGAGACGTGTTCTACGTTGTCCCCTCTCGTCGTGCAGTTTGTGCCTCTGCTGCTTCTGCTGTTAGGAATCGCTCCTTGAAAGGCGAGCGAGAGCGTCCTTCCGGGTGCATTGCACTGAGTCGAGTGCTCGCTCGGGACTTTGCTCTCGCGGCCAAGGCAAGAGGGCGTGCTTGCCCGCAGAACCGAGAACACGCTGTTGGGCAGAGCTGCAACTGACCGCTGGAGTTCAGCCTTCGCCGGACGGCAGAAGGCGAAGAACGAAGCCGCTTGCGAGCGGCGCAGTGCAGCGAAGAGCTCTCCGAATTCGCCGCTAGCTCCACGGTCCTTCTCAGCTGCGAGTAGCAGCGCTCGCAGTACACAGAGCTTCGCAAGGCCCGAAGACCCGGAGGGAAGTATCGCACACGAAAATGTGCCAGGACAGAGACGTGTTCTACGTTGTCCCCTCTCGTCGTGCAGTTTGTGCCTCTGCTGCTTCTGCTGTTAGGAATCGCTCCTTGAAAGGCGAGCGAGAGCGTCCTTCCGGGTGCATTGCACTGAGTCGAGTGCTCGCTCGGGACTTTGCTCTCGGGGCCAAGGCAAGAGGGCGTGCTTGCCCGCAGAACCGAGAACACGCTGTTGGGCAGAGCTGCAACTGACCGCTGGAGTTCAGCTCTCGCCGGACGGCAGAAGGCGAAGAACGAAGCCGCTTGCGAGCGGCGCAGTGCAGCGAAGAGCTCTCCGAATTCGCCGCTAGCTCCACGGTCCTTCTCAGCTGCGAGTAGCAGCGCTCGCAGTACACAGAGCTTCGCAAGGCCCGAAGACCCGGAGGGAAGTATCGCACACGCAAATGTGCCAGGACAGAGACGTGTTCTACGTTGTCCCCTCTCGTCGTGCAGTTTGTGCCTCTGCTGCTTCTGCTGTTAGGAATCGCTCCTTGAAAGGCGAGCGAGAGCGTCCTTCCGGGTGCATTGCACTGAGTCGAGTGCTCGCTCGGGACTTTGCTCTCGCGGCCAAGGCAAGAGGGCGTGCTTGCCCGCAGAACCGAGAACACGCTGTTGGGCAGAGCTGCAACTGACCGCTGGAGTTCAGCTCTCGCCGGACGGCAGAAGGCGAAGAACGAAGCCGCTTGCGAGCGGCGCAGTGCAGCGAAGAGCTCTCCGAATTCGCCGCTAGCTCCACGGTCCTTCTCAGCTGCGAGTAGCAGCGCTCGCAGTACACAGAGCTTCGCAAGGCCCGAAGACCCGGAGGGAAGTATGGCACACGCAAATGTGCCAGGACAGAGACGTGTTCTACGTTGTCCCCTCTCGTCGTGCAGTTTGTGCCTCTGCTGCTTCTGCTGTTAGGAATCGCTCCTTGAAAGGCGAGCGAGAGCGTCCTTCCGGGTGCATTGCACTGAGTCGAGTGCTCGCTCGGGACTTTGCTCTCGCGGCCAAGGCAAGAGGGCGTGCTTGCCCGCAGAACCGAGAACACGCTGTTGGGCAGAGCTGCAACTGACCGCTGGAGTTCAGCCTTCGCCGGACGGCAGAAGGCGAAGAACGAAGCCGCTTGCGAGCGGCGCAGTGCAGCGAAGAGCTCTCCGAATTCGCCGCTAGCTCCACGGTCCTTCTCAGCTGCGAGTAGCAGCGCTCGCAGTACACAGAGCTTCGCAAGGCCCGAAGACCCGGAGGGAAGTATGGCACACGCAAATGTGCCAGGACAGAGACGTGTTCTACGTTGTCCCCTCTCGTCGTGCAGTTTGTGCCTCTGCTGCTTCTGCTGTTAGGAATCGCTCCTTGAAAGGCGAGCGAGAGCGTCCTTCCGGGTGCATTGCACTGAGTCGAGTGCTCGCTCGGGACTTTGCTCTCGCGGCCAAGGCAAGAGGGCGTGCTTGCCCGCAGAACCGAGAACACGCTGTTGGGCAGAGCTGCAAGTGACCGCTGGAGTTCAGCTCTCGCCGGACGGCAGAAGGCGAAGAACGAAGCCGCTTGCGAGCGGCGCAGTGCAGCGAAGAGCTCTCCGAATTCGCCGCTAGCTCCACGGTCCTTCTCAGCTGCGAGTAGCAGCGCTCGCAGTACACAGAGCTTCGCAAGGCCCGAAGAGCCGGAGGGAAGTATCGCACACGCAAATGTGCCAGGACAGAGACGTGTTCTACGTTGTCCCCTCTCGTCGTGCAGTTTGTGCCTCTGCTGCTTCTGCTGTTAGGAATCGCTCCTTGAAAGGCGAGCGAGAGCGTCCTTCCGGGTGCATTGCACTGAGTCGAGTGCTCGCTCGGGACTTTGCTCTCGCGGCCAAGGCAAGAGGGCGTGCTTGCCCGCAGAACCGAGAACACGCTGTTGGGCAGAGCTGCAACTGACCGCTGGAGTTCAGCTCTCGCCGGACGGCAGAAGGCGAAGAACGAAGCCGCTTGCGAGCGGCGCAGTGCAGCGAAGAGCTCTCCGAATTCGCCGCTAGCTCCACGGTCCTTCTCAGCTGCGAGTAGCAGCGCTCGCAGTACACAGAGCTTCGCAAGGCCCGAAGACCCGGAGCGAAGTATCGCACACGCAAATGTGCCAGGACAGAGACGTGTTCTACGTTGTCCCTTCTCGTCGTGCAGTTTGTGCCTCTGCTGCTTCTGCTGTTAGGAATCGCTCCTTGAAAGGCGAGCGAGCGCGTCCTTCCGGGTGCATTGCACTGAGTCGAGTGCTCGCTCGGGACTTTGCACTCGGGGCCAAGGCAAGAGGGCGTGCTTGCCCGCAGAACCGAGAACACGCTGTTGGGCACAGCTGCAACTGACCGCTGGAGTTCAGCTCTCGCCGGACGGCAGAAGGCGAAGAACGAAGCCGCTTGCCAGCGGCGCAGTGCAGCGAAGAGCTCTCCGAATTCGCCGCTAGCTCCACGGTCCTTCTCAGCTGCGAGTAGCAGCGCTCGCAGTACACAGAGCTTCGCAAGGCCCGAAGACCCGGAGGGAAGTATGGCACACGCAAATGTGCCAGGACAGAGACGTGTTCTACGTTGTCTCCTCTCGTCGTGCAGTTTGTGCCTCTGCTGCTTCTGCTGTTAGGAATCGCTCCTTGAAAGGCGAGCGAGAGCGTCCTTCCGGGTGCATTGCACTGAGTCGAGTGCTCGCTCGGGACTTTGCTCTCGGGGCCAAGGCAAGAGGGCGTGCTTGCCCGCAGAACCGAGAACACGCTGTTGGGCAGAGCTGCAACTGACCGCTGGAGTTCAGCCTTCGCCGGACGGCAGAAGGCGAAGAACGAAGCCGCTTGCGAGCGGCGCAGTGCAGCGAAGAGCTCTCCGAATTCGCCGCTAGCTCCACGGTCCTTCTCAGCTGCGAGTAGCAGCGCTCGCAGTACACAGAGCTTCGCAAGGCCCGAAGACCCGGAGCGAAGTATCGCACACGCAAATGTGCCAGGACAGAGACGTGTTCTACGGTGTCCCCTCTCGTCGTGCAGTTTGTGCCTCTGCTGCTTCTGCTGTTAGGAATCGCTCCTTGAAAGGCGAGCGAGAGCGTCCTTCCGGGTGCATTGCACTGAGTCGAGTGCTCGCTCGGGACTTTGCTCTCGCGGCCAAGGCAAGAGGGCGTGCTTGCCCGCAGAACCGAGAACACGCTGTTGGGCAGAGCTGCAACTGACCGCTGGAGTTCAGCTCTCGCCGGACGGCAGAAGGCGAAGAACGAAGCCGCTTGCGAGCGGCGCAGTGCAGCGAAGAGCTCTCCGAATTCGCCGCTAGCTCCACGGTCCTTCTCAGCTGCGAGTAGCAGCGCTCGCAGTACACAGAGCTTCGCAAGGCCCGAAGAGCCGGAGGGAAGTATCGCACACGCAAATGTGCCAGGACAGAGACGTGTTCTACGTTATCCCCTCTCGTCGTGCAGTTTGTGCCTCTGCTGCTTCTGCTGTTAGGAATCGCTCCTTGAAAGGCGAGCGAGAGCGTCCTTCCGGGTGCATTGCACTGAGTCGAGTGCTCGCTCGGGACTTTGCTCTCGCGGCCAAGGCAAGAGGGCGTGCTTGCCCGCAGAACCGAGAACACGCTGTTGGGCAGAGCTGCAACTGACCGCTGGAGTTCAGCCTTCGCCGGACGGCAGAAGGCGAAGAACGAAGCCGCTTGCGAGCGGCGCAGTGCAGCGAAGAGCTCTCCGAATTCGCCGCTAGCTCCACGGTCCTTCTCAGCTGCGAGTAGCAGCGCTCGCAGTACACAGAGCTTCGCAAGGCCCGAAGACCCGGAGCGAAGTATCGCACACGCAAATGTGCCAGGACAGAGACGTGTTCTACGGTGTCCCCTCTCGTCGTGCAGTTTGTGCCTCTGCTGCTTCTGCTGTTAGGAATCGCTCCTTGAAAGGCGAGCGAGAGCGTCCTTCCGGGTGCATTGCACTGAGTCGAGTGCTCGCTCGGGACTTTGCTCTCGCGGCCAAGGCAAGAGGGCGTGCTTGCCCGCAGAACCGAGAACACGCTGTTGGGCAGAGCTGCAACTGACCGCTGGAGTTCAGCTCTCGCCGGACGGCAGAAGGCGAAGAACGAAGCCGCTTGCAAGCGGCGCAGTGCAGCGAAGAGCTCTCCGAATTCGCCGCTAGCTCCACGGTCCTTCTCAGCTGCGAGTAGCAGCGCTCGCAGTACACAGAGCTTCGCAAGGCCCGAAGACCCGGAGGGAAGTATCGCACACGCAAATGTGCCAGGACAGAGACGTGTTCTACGGTGTCCCCTCTCGTCGTGCAGTTTGTGCCTCTGCTGCTTCTGCTGTTAGGAATCGCTCCTTGAAAGGCGAGCGAGAGCGTCCTTCCGGGTGCATTGCACTGAGTCGAGTGCTCGCTCGGGACTTTGCTCTCGCGGCCAAGGCAAGAGGGCGTGCTTGCCCGCAGAACCGAGAACACGCTGTTGGGCAGAGCTGCAACTGACCGCTGGAGTTCAGCCTTCGCCGGACGGCAGAAGGCGAAGAACGAAGCCGCTTGCGAGCGGCGCAGTGCAGCGAAGAGCTCTCCGAATTCGCCGCTAGCTCCACGGTCCTTCTCAGCTGCGAGTAGCAGCGCTCGCAGTACACAGAGCTTCGCAAGGCCCGAAGAGCCGGAGGGAAGTATCGCACACGCAAATGTGCCAGGACAGAGACGTGTTCTACGTTGTCCCCTCTCGTCGTGCAGTTTGTGCCTCTGCTGCTTCTGCTGTTAGGAATCGCTCCTTGAAAGGCGAGCGAGAGCGTCCTTCCGGGTGCATTGCACTGAGTCGAGTGCTCGCTCGGGACTTTGCTCTCGCGGCCAAGGCAAGAGGGCGTGCTTGCCCGCAGAACCGAGAACACGCTGTTGGGCAGAGCTGCAACTGACCGCTGGAGTTCAGCCTTCGCCGGACGGCAGAAGGCGAAGAACGAAGCCGCTTGCGAGCGGCGCAGTGCAGCGAAGAGCTCTCCGAATTCGCCGCTAGCTCCACGGTCCTTCTCAGCTGCGAGTAGCAGCGCTCGCAGTACACAGAGCTTCGCAAGGCCCGAAGACCCGGAGGGAAGTATGGCACACGAAAATGTGCCAGGACAGAGACGTGTTCTACGTTGTCCCCTCTCGTCGTGCAGTTTGTGCCTCTGCTGCTTCTGCTGTTAGGAATCGCTCCTTGAAAGGCGAGCGAGAGCGTCCTTCCGGGTGCATTGCACTGAGTCGAGTGCTCGCTCGGGACTTTGCTCTCGCGGCCAAGGCAAGAGGGCGTGCTTGCCCGCAGAACCGAGAACACGCTGTTGGGCAGAGCTGCAACTGACCGCTGGAGTTCAGCTCTCGCCGGACGGCAGAAGGCGAAGAACGAAGCCGCTTGCGAGCGGCGCAGTGCAGCGAAGAGCTCTCCGAATTCGCCGCTAGCTCCACGGTCCTTCTCAGCTGCGAGTAGCAGCGCTCGCAGTACACAGAGCTTCGCAAGGCCCGAAGACCCGGAAGGAAGTATCGCACACGCAAATGTGCCAGGACAGAGACGTGTTCTACGTTGTCCCCTCTCGTCGTGCAGTTTGTGCCTCTGCTGCTTCTGCTGTTAGGAATCGCTCCTTGAAAGGCGAGCGAGAGCGTCCTTCCGGGTGCATTGCACTGAGTCGAGTGCTCGCTCGGGACTTTGCTCTCGCGGCCAAGGCAAGAGGGCGTGCTTGCCCGCAGAACCGAGAACACGCTGTTGGGCAGAGCTGCAACTGACCGCTGGAGTTCAGCCTTCGCCGGACGGCAGAAGGCGAAGAACGAAGCCGCTTGCGAGCGGCGCAGTGCAGCGAAGAGCTCTCCGAATTCGCCGCTAGCTCCACGGTCCTTCTCAGCTGCGAGTAGCAGCGCTCGCAGTACACAGAGCTTCGCAAGGCCCGAAGAGCCGGAGGGAAGTATGGCACACGCAAATGTGCCAGGACAGAGACGTGTTCTACGTTGTCCCTTCTCGTCGTGCAGTTTGTGCCTCTGCTGCTTCTGCTGTTAGGAATCGCTCCTTGAAAGGCGAGCGAGAGCGTCCTTCCGGGTGCATTGCACTGAGTCGAGTGCTCGCTCGGGACTTTGCTCTCGGGGCCAAGGCAAGAGGGCGTGCTTGCCCGCAGAACCGAGAACACGCTGTTGGGCAGAGCTGCAACTGACCGCTGGAGTTCAGCTCTCGCCGGACGGCAGAAGGCGAAGAACGAAGCCGCTTGCGAGCGGCGCAGTGCAGCGAAGAGCTCTCCGAATTCGCCGCTAGCTCCACGGTCCTTCTCAGCTGCGAGTAGCAGCGCTCGCAGTACACAGAGCTTCGCAAGGCCCGAAGAGCCGGAGGGAAGTATCGCACACGCAAATGTGCCAGGACAGAGACGTGTTCTACGTTGTCCCCTCTCGTCGTGCAGTTTGTGCCTCTGCTGCTTCTGCTGTTAGGAATCGCTCCTTGAAAGGCGAGCGAGAGCGTCCTTCCGGGTGCATTGCACTGAGTCGAGTGCTCGCTCGGGACTTTGCTCTCGCGGCCAAGGCAAGAGGGCGTGCTTGCCCGCAGAACCGAGAACACGCTGTTGGGCAGAGCTGCAACTGACCGCTGGAGTTCAGCTCTCGCCGGACGGCAGAAGGCGAAGAACGAAGCCGCTTGCGAGCGGCGCAGTGCAGCGAAGAGTTCTCCGAATTCGCCGCTAGCTCCACGGTCCTTCTCAGCTGCGAGTAGCTGCTCTCGCAGTACACAGAGCTTCGCAAGGCCCGAAGACCCGGAGGGAAGTATCGCACACGCAAATGTGCCAGGACAGAGACGTGTTCTACGTTGTCCCCTCTCGTCGTGCAGTTTGTGCCTCTGCTGCTTCTGCTGTTAGGAATCGCTCCTTGAAAGGCGAGCGAGAGCGTCCTTCCGGGTGCATTGCACTGAGTCGAGTGCTCGCTCGGGACTTTGCACTCGGGGCCAAGGCAAGAGGGCGTGCTTGCCCGCAGAACCGAGAACACGCTGTTGGGCAGAGCTGCAACTGACCGCTGGAGTTCAGCCTTCGCCGGACGGCAGAAGGCGAAGAACGAAGCCGCTTGCGAGCGGCGCAGTGCAGCGAAGAGCTCTCCGAATTCGCCGCTAGCTCCACGGTCCTTCTCAGCTGCGAGTAGCAGCGCTCGCAGTACACAGAGCTTCGCAAGGCCCGAAGACCCGGAGGGAAGTATGGCACACGCAAATGTGCCAGGACAGAGACGTGTTCTACGTTGTCCCCTCTCGTCGTGCAGTTTGTGCCTCTGCTGCTTCTGCTGTTAGGAATCGCTCCTTGAAAGGCGAGCGAGAGCGTCCTTCCGGGTGCATTGCACTGAGTCGAGTGCTCGCTCGGGACTTTGCACTCGGGGCCAAGGCAAGAGGGCGTGCTTGCCCGCAGAACCGAGAACACGCTGTTGGGCAGAGCTGCAACTGACCGCTGGAGTTCAGCTCTCGCCGGACGGCAGAAGGCGAAGAACGAAGCCGCTTGCGAGCGGCGCAGTGCAGCGAAGAGCTCTCCGAATTCGCCGCTAGCTCCACGGTCCTTCTCAGCTGCGAGTAGCAGCGCTCGCAGTACACAGAGCTTCGCAAGGCCCGAAGAGCCGGAGGGAAGTATCGCACACGAAAATGTGCCAGGACAGAGACGTGTTCTACGTTGTCCCCTCTCGTCGTGCAGTTTGTGCCTCTGCTGCTTCTGCTGTTAGGAATCGCTCCTTGAAAGGCGAGCGAGAGCGTCCTTCCGGGTGCATTGCACTGAGTCGAGTGCTCGCTCGGGACTTTGCTCTCGCGGCCAAGGCAAGAGGGCGTGCTTGCCCGCAGAACCGAGAACACGCTGTTGGGCAGAGCTGCAACTGACCGCTGGAGTTCAGCTCTCGCCGGACGGCAGAAGGCGAAGAACGAAGCCGCTTGCGAGCGGCGCAGTGCAGCGAAGAGCTCTCCGAATTCGCCGCTAGCTCCACGGTCCTTCTCAGCTGCGAGTAGCAGCGCTCGCAGTACACAGAGCTTCGGAAGGCCCGAAGACCCGGAGGGAAGTATGGCACACGCAAATGTGCCAGGACAGAGACGTGTTCTACGTTGTCCCCTCTCGTCGTGCAGTTTGTGCCTCTGCTGCTTCTGCTGTTAGGAATCGCTCCTTGAAAGGCGAGCGAGAGCGTCCTTCCGGGTGCATTGCACTGAGTCGAGTGCTCGCTCGGGACTTTGCTCTCGCGGCCAAGGCAAGAGGGCGTGCTTGCCCGCAGAACCGAGAACACGCTGTTGGGCAGAGCTGCAACTGACCGCTGGAGTTCAGCTCTCGCCGGACGGCAGAAGGCGAAGAACGAAGCCGCTTGCGAGCGGCGCAGTGCAGCGAAGAGCTCTCCGAATTCGCCGCTAGCTCCACGGTCCTTCTCAGCTGCGAGTAGCAGCGCTCGCAGTACACAGAGCTTCGGAAGGCCCGAAGACCCGGAGGGAAGTATCGCACACGCAAATGTGCCAGGACAGAGACGTGTTCTACGTTGTCCCCTCTCGTCGTGCAGTTTGTGCCTCTGCTGCTTCTGCTGTTAGGAATCGCTCCTTGAAAGGCGAGCGAGAGCGTCCTTCCGGGTGCATTGCACTGAGTCGAGTGCTCGCTCGGGACTTTGCTCTCGCGGCCAAGGCAAGAGGGCGTGCTTGCCCGCAGAACCGAGAACACGCTGTTGGGCAGAGCTGCAACTGACCGCTGGAGTTCAGCCTTCGCCGGACGGCAGAAGGCGAAGAACGAAGCCGCTTGCGAGCGGCGCAGTGCAGCGAAGAGCTCTCCGAATTCGCCGCTAGCTCCACGGTCCTTCTCAGCTGCGAGTAGCAGCGCTCGCAGTACACAGAGCTTCGCAAGGCCCGAAGACCCGGAGCGAAGTATCGCACACGCAAATGTGCCAGGACAGAGACGTGTTCTACGGTGTCCCCTCTCGTCGTGCAGTTTGTGCCTCTGCTGCTTCTGCTGTTAGGAATCGCTCCTTGAAAGGCGAGCGAGAGCGTCCTTCCGGGTGCATTGCACTGAGTCGAGTGCTCGCTCGGGACTTTGCTCTCGCGGCCAAGGCAAGAGGGCGTGCTTGCCCGCAGAACCGAGAACACGCTGTTGGGCAGAGCTGCAACTGACCGCTGGAGTTCAGCCTTCGCCGGACGGCAGAAGGCGAAGAACGAAGGCGCTTGCGAGCGGCGCAGTGCAGCGAAGAGCTCTCCGAATTCGCCGCTAGCTCCACGGTCCTTCTCAGCTGCGAGTAGCAGCGCTCGCAGTACACAGAGCTTCGCAAGGCCCGAAGACCCGGAGCGAAGTATCGCACACGCAAATGTGCCAGGACAGAGACGTGTTCTACGGTGTCCCCTCTCGTCGTGCAGTTTGTGCCTCTGCTGCTTCTGCTGTTAGGAATCGCTCCTTGAAAGGCGAGCGAGAGCGTCCTTCCGGGTGCATTGCACTGAGTCGAGTGCTCGCTCGGGACTTTGCTCTCGCGGCCAAGGCAAGAGGGCGTGCTTGCCCGCAGAACCGAGAACACGCTGTTGGGCAGAGCTGCAACTGACCGCTGGAGTTCAGCTCTCGCCGGACGGCAGAAGGCGAAGAACGAAGCCGCTTGCGAGCGGCGCAGTGCAGCGAAGAGCTCTCCGAATTCGCCGCTAGCTCCACGGTCCTTCTCAGCTGCGAGTAGCAGCGCTCGCAGTACACAGAGCTTCGGAAGGCCCGAAGACCGGAGGGAAGTATGGCACACGCAAATGTGCCAGGACAGAGACGTGTTCTACGTTGTCCCCTCTCGTCGTGCAGTTTGTGCCTCTGCTGCTTCTGCTGTTAGGAATCGCTCCTTGAAAGGCGAGCGAGAGCGTCCTTCCGGGTGCATTGCACTGAGTCGAGTGCTCGCTCGGGACTTTGCTCTCGCGGCCAAGGCAAGAGGGCGTGCTTGCCCGCAGAACCGAGAACACGCTGTTGGGCAGAGCTGCAACTGACCGCTGGAGTTCAGCTCTCGCCGGACGGCAGAAGGCGAAGAACGAAGCCGCTTGCGAGCGGCGCAGTGCAGCGAAGAGCTCTCCGAATTCGCCGCTAGCTCCACGGTCCTTCTCAAGCTGCGAGTAGCAGCGCTCGCAGTACACAGAGCTTCGGAAGGCCCGAAGACCCGGAGGGAAGTATCGCACACGCAAATGTGCCAGGACAGAGACGTGTTCTACGTTGTCCCCTCTCGTCGTGCAGTTTGTGCTCTGCTGCTTCTGCTGTTAGGAATCGCTCCTTGAAAGGCGAGCGAGAGCGTCCTTCCGGGTGCATTGCACTGAGTCGAGTGCTCGCTCGGGACTTTGCTCTCGCGGCCAAGGCAAGAGGGCGTGCTTGCCCGCAGAACCGAGAACACGCTGTTGGGCAGAGCTGCAACTGACCGCTGGAGTTCAGCCTTCGCCGGACGGCAGAAGGCGAAGAACGAAGCCGCTTGCGAGCGGCGCAGTGCAGCGAAGAGCTCTCCGAATTCGCCGCTAGCTCCACGGTCCTTCTCAGCTGCGAGTAGCAGCGCTCGCAGTACACAGAGCTTCGCAAGGCCCGAAGACCCGGAGCGAAGTATCGCACACGCAAATGTGCCAGGACAGAGACGTGTTCTACGGTTGTCCCTCTCGTCGTGCAGTTTGTGCCTCTGCTGCTTCTGCTGTTAGGAATCGCTCCTTGAAAGGCGAGCGAGAGCGTCCTTCCGGGTGCATTGCACTGAGTCGAGTGCTCGCTCGGGGACTTTGCTCTCGGGGCCAAGGCAAGAGGGCGTGCTTGCCCGCAGAACCGAGAACACGCTGTTGGGCAGAGCTGCAACTGACCGCTGGAGTTCAGCTCTCGCCGGACGGCAGAAGGCGAAGAACGAAGGCCGCTTGCGAGCGGCGCAGTGCAGCGAAGAGCTCTCCGAATTCGCCGCTAGCTCCACGGTCCTTCTCAGCTGCGAGTAGCAGCGCTCGCAGTACACAGAGCTTCGCAAGGCCCGAAGAGCCGGAGGGAAGTATGGCACACGCAAATGTGCCAGGACAGAGACGTGTTCTACGGTGTCCCCTCTCGTCGTGCAGTTTGTGCCTCTGCTGCTTCTGCTGTTAGGAATCGCTCCTTGAAAGGCGAGCGAGAGCGTCCTTCCGGGTGCATTGCACTGAGTCGAGTCTCGCTCGGGACTTTGCTCTCGGGGCCAAGGCAAGAGGGCGTGCTTGCCCGCAGAACCGAGAACACGCTGTTGGGCAGAGCTGCAACTGACCGCTGGAGTTCAGCTCTCGCCGGACGGCAGAAGGCGAAAGAACGAAGCCGCTTGCGAGCGGCGCAGTGCAGCGAAGAGCTCTCCGAATTTCGCCGCTAGCTCCACGGTCCTTCTCAGCTGCGAGTAGCAGCGCTCGCAGTACACAGAGCTTCGGAAGGCCCGAAGACCCGGAGGGAAGTATGGTCACACGCAAATGTGCCAGGACAGAGACGTGTTCTACGTTGTCCCCTCTCGTCGTGCAGTTTGTGCCTCTGCTGCTTCTGCTGTTAGGAATCGCTCCTTGAAAGGCGAGCGAGAGCGTCCTTCCGGGTGCATTTGCACTGAGTCGAGTGCTCGCTCGGGACTTTGCTCTCGCGGCCAAGGCAAGAGGGCGTGCTTGCCCGCAGAACCGAGAACACGCTGTTGGGCAGAGCTGCAACTGACCGCTGGAGTTCAGCTCTCGCCGGACGGCAGAAGGCGAAGAACGAAGCCGCTTGCGAGCGGCGCAGTGCAGCGAAGAGCTCTCGAATTCGCCGCTAGCTCCACGGTCCTTCTCAGCTGCGAGTAGCAGCGCTCGCAGTACACAGAGGCTTCGAAGGCCCGAAGACCCGGAGGGAAGTATGGCACACGCAAATGTGCCAGGACAGAGACGTGTTCTACGTTGTCCCTTCTCGTCGTGCAGTTTGTGCTCTGCTGCTTCTGCTGTTAGGAATCGCTCCTTGAAAGGCGAGCGAGAGCGTCCTTCCGGGTGCATTGCACTGAGTCGAGTGCTCGCTCGGGACTTTGCTCTCGGGGCCACGGCAAGAGGGCGTGCTTGCCCGCAGAACCGAGAACACGCTGTTGGGCAGAGCTGCAACTGACCGCTGGAGTTCAGCCTTCGCCGGACGGCAGAAGGCGAAGAACGAAGCCGCTTGAGAGCGGCGCAGTGCAGCGAAGAGCTCTCCGAATTCGCCGCTAGCTCCACGGTCCTTCTCAGCTGCGAGTAGCAGCGCTCGCAGTACACAGAGCTTCGCAGAGGCCCGAAGACCCGGAGCGAAGTATCGCACACGCAAATGTGCCAGGACAGAGACGTGTTCTACGGTGTCCCTCTCGTCGTGCAGTTTGTGCCTCTGCTGCTTCTGCTGTTAGGAATCGCTCCTTGAAAGGCGAGCGAGAGCGTCCTTCCGGGTGCATTGCACTGAGTCGAGTGCTCGCTATGGACTTTGCTCTCGCGGCCAAGGCAAGAGGGCGTGCTTGCCCGCAGAACCGAGAACACGCTGTTGGGCAGAGCTGCAACTGACCGCTGGAGTTCAGCTCTCGCCGGACGGCAGAAGGCGAAGAACGAAGCCGCTTGCGAGCGGCGCAGTGCAGCGAAGAGCTCTCCGAATTCGCCGCTAGCTCCACGGTCCTTCTCAGCTGCGAGTAGCAGCGCTCGCAGTACACAGAGCTTCGCAAGGCCCGAAGAGCCCGGAGGGAAGTATCACGACACGCAAATGTGCCAGGACAGAGACGTGTTCTACGTTGTCCCCTCTCGTCGTGCAGTTTGTGCCTCTGCTGCTTCTGCTGTTAGGAATCGCTCCTTGAAAGGCGAGCGAGAGCGTCCTTCGGGTGCATTGCACTGAGTCGAGTGCTCGCTCGGGACTTTGCTCTCGCGGCCAAGGCAAGAGGGCGTGCTTGCCCGCAGAACCGAGAACACGCTGTTGGGCAGAGCTGCAACTGACCGCTGGAGTTCAGCTCTCGCCGGACGGCAGAAGGCGAAGAACGAAGCCGCTTGCGAGCGGCGCAGTGCAGCGAAGAGTTCTCCGAATTCGCCGCTAGCTCCACGGTCCTTCTCAGCTGCGAGTAGCAGCTCTCGCAGTACACAGAGCTTCGCAAGGCCCGAAGAGCCGGAGGGAAGTATCGCACACGCAAATGTGCCAGGACAGAGACGTGTTCTACGTTGTCCCCTCTCGTCGTGCAGTTTGTGCCTCTGCTGCTTCTGCTGTTAGGAATCGCTCCTTGAAAGGCGAGCGAGAGCGTCCTTCCGGGTGCATTGCACTGAGTCGAGTGCTCGCTCGGGACTTTGCACTCGGGGCCAAGGCAAGAGGGCGTGCTTGCCCGCAGAACCGAGAACACGCTGTTGGGCAGAGCTGCAACTGACCGCTGGAGTTCAGCCTTCGCCGGACGGCAGAAGGCGAAGAACGAAGCCGCTTGCGAGCGCGCAGTGCAGCGAAGAGCTCTCCGAATTCGCCGCTAGCTCCACGGTCCTTCTCAGCTGCGAGTAGCAGCGCTCGCAGTACACAGAGCTTCGCAAGGCCCGAAGACCCGGAGGGAAGTATCGCACACGCAAATGTGCCAGGACAGAGACGTGTTCTACGTTGTCCCTCTCGTCGTGCAGTTTGTGCCTCTGCTGCTTCTGCTGTTAGGAATCGCTCCTTGAAAGGCGAGCGAGAGCGTCCTTCCGGGTGCATTGCACTGAGTCGAGTGCTCGCTCGGGACTTTGCACTCGGGGCAAGGCAAAGAGGGCGTGCTTGCCCGCAGAACCGAGAACACGCTGTTGGGCAGAGCTGCAACTGACCGCTGGAGTTCAGCTCTCGCCGGACGGCAGTAAGGCGAAGAACGAAGCCGCTTGCGAGCGGGCAGTGCAGCGAAGAGCTCTCCGAATTCGCCGCTAGCTCCACGGTCCTTCTCAGCTGCGAGTAGCAGCGCTCGCAGTACACAGAGCTTCGCAAGGCCCGAAGAGCCGAGGGAAGTATCGCACACGCAAATGTGCCAGGACAGAGACGTGATCTACGTTGTCCCCTCTCGGTCGTGCAGTTTGTGCATCTGCTCTTCTGCTGTTAGGAATCGCTCCTTGAAAGGCGAGCTGAGAGCGTCCTTCCGGGTGCATTGCACTGAGTCGATGTGCTCGCTCGGGACTTTGCTCTCGGGGCCAAGGCAAGAGGGCGTGCTTGCGCCGCAGAACGAGAACACGCTATGTTGGGCAGAGCTGCAACTGACCGCTGGAGTTCAGCTCTCGCCGGACGGCAGAAGGCGAAGAACGAAGCCGCTTGCGAGCGGCGCAGTGCAGCGAAGAGCTCTCCGAATTCGCCGCTAGCTCCACGGTCCTTCTCAGCTGCGAGTAGCAGCGCTCGCAGTACACAGAGCTTCGCAAGGCCCGAAGAGCCGGTGGGAAGTATGGCACACGCAAATGTGCCAGGACAGAGACGTGTTCTACGTTGTCCCCTTCTCGTCGTGCAGTTTGTGCCTCTGCTGCTTCTGCTGTTAGGAATCGCTCCTTGAAAGGCGAGCGAGAGCGTCCTTCCGGGTGCATTGCACTGAGTCGAGTGCTCGCTCGGGACTTTGCTCTCGCGGCCAAGGCAAGAGGGCGTGCTTGCCCGCAGAACCGAGAACACGCTGTTGGGCAGAGCTGCAACTGACCGCTGGAGTTCAGCCTTCGCCGGACGGCAGAAGGCGAAGAACGAAGCCGCTTGCGAGCGGCGCAGTGCAGCGAAGAGCTCTCCGAATTCGCCGCTAGCTCCACGGTCCTTCTCAGCTGCGAGTAGCAGCGCTCGCAGTACACAGAGCTTCGCAAGGCCCGAAGACCCGGAGGGAAGTATCGCACACGCAAATGTGCCAGGACAGAGACGTGTTCTACGGTGTCCCCTCTCGTCGTGCAGTTTGTGCCTCTGCTGCTTCTGCTGTTAGGAATCGCTCCTTGAAAGGCGAGCGAGAGCGTCCTTCCGGGTGCATTGCACTGAGTCGAGTGCTCGCTCGGGACTTTGCTCTCGCGGCCAAGGCAAGAGGGCGTGCTTGCCCGCAGAACCGAGAACACGCTGTTGGGCAGAGCTGCAACTGACCGCTGGAGTTCAGCCTTCGCCGGACGGCAGAAGGCGAAGAACGAAGCCGCTTGCGAGCGGCGCAGTGCAGCGAAGAGCTCTCCGAATTCGCCGCTAGCTCCACGGTCCTTCTCAGCTGCGAGTAGCAGCGCTCGCAGTACACAGAGCTTCGCAAGGCCCGAAGAGCCGGAGGGAAGTATCGCACACGCAAATGTGCCAGGACAGAGACGTGTTCTACGTTGTCCCCTCTCGTCGTGCAGTTTGTGCCTCTGCTGCTTCTGCTGTTAGGAATCGCTCCTTGAAAGGCGAGCGAGAGCGTCCTTCCGGGTGCATTGCACTGAGTCGAGTGCTCGCTCGGGACTTTGCTCTCGCGGCCAAGGCAAGAGGGCGTGCTTGCCCGCAGAACCGAGAACACGCTGTTGGGCAGAGCTGCAACTGACCGCTGGAGTTCAGCCTTCGCCGGACGGCAGAAGGCGAAGAACGAAGCCGCTTGCGAGCGGCGCAGTGCAGCGAAGAGCTCTCCGAATTCGCCGCTAGCTCCACGGTCCTTCTCAGCTGCGAGTAGCAGCGCTCGCAGTACACAGAGCTTCGCAAGGCCCGAAGACCCGGAGGGAAGTATGGCACACGAAAATGTGCCAGGACAGAGACGTGTTCTACGTTGTCCCCTCTCGTCGTGCAGTTTGTGCCTCTGCTGCTTCTGCTGTTAGGAATCGCTCCTTGAAAGGCGAGCGAGAGCGTCCTTCCGGGTGCATTGCACTGAGTCGAGTGCTCGCTCGGGACTTTGCTCTCGCGGCCAAGGCAAGAGGGCGTGCTTGCCCGCAGAACCGAGAACACGCTGTTGGGCAGAGCTGCAACTGACCGCTGGAGTTCAGCTCTCGCCGGACGGCAGAAGGCGAAGAACGAAGCCGCTTGCGAGCGGCGCAGTGCAGCGAAGAGCTCTCCGAATTCGCCGCTAGCTCCACGGTCCTTCTCAGCTGCGAGTAGCAGCGCTCGCAGTACACAGAGCTTCGCAAGGCCCGAAGACCCGGAAGGAAGTATCGCACACGCAAATGTGCCAGGACAGAGACGTGTTCTACGTTGTCCCCTCTCGTCGTGCAGTTTGTGCCTCTGCTGCTTCTGCTGTTAGGAATCGCTCCTTGAAAGGCGAGCGAGAGCGTCCTTCCGGGTGCATTGCACTGAGTCGAGTGCTCGCTCGGGACTTTGCTCTCGCGGCCAAGGCAAGAGGGCGTGCTTGCCCGCAGAACCGAGAACACGCTGTTGGGCAGAGCTGCAACTGACCGCTGGAGTTCAGCCTTCGCCGGACGGCAGAAGGCGAAGAACGAAGCCGCTTGCGAGCGGCGCAGTGCAGCGAAGAGCTCTCCGAATTCGCCGCTAGCTCCACGGTCCTTCTCAGCTGCGAGTAGCAGCGCTCGCAGTACACAGAGCTTCGCAAGGCCCGAAGAGCCGGAGGGAAGTATGGCACACGCAAATGTGCCAGGACAGAGACGTGTTCTACGTTGTCCCTTCTCGTCGTGCAGTTTGTGCCTCTGCTGCTTCTGCTGTTAGGAATCGCTCCTTGAAAGGCGAGCGAGAGCGTCCTTCCGGGTGCATTGCACTGAGTCGAGTGCTCGCTCGGGACTTTGCTCTCGGGGCCAAGGCAAGAGGGCGTGCTTGCCCGCAGAACCGAGAACACGCTGTTGGGCAGAGCTGCAACTGACCGCTGGAGTTCAGCTCTCGCCGGACGGCAGAAGGCGAAGAACGAAGCCGCTTGCGAGCGGCGCAGAGGTGCAGCGAAGAGCTCTCCGAATTCGCCGCTAGCTCCACGGTCCTTCTCAGCTGCGAGTAGCAGCGCTCGCAGTACACAGAGCTTCGCAAGGCCCGAAGAGCCGGAGGGAAGTATCGCACACGCAAATGTGCCAGGACAGAGACGTGTTCTACGTTGTCCCCTCTCGTCGTGCAGTTTGTGCCTCTGCTGCTTCTGCTGTTAGGAATCGCTCCTTGAAAGGCGAGCGAGAGCGTCCTTCCGGGTGCATTGCACTGAGTCGAGTGCTCGCTCGGGACTTTGCTCTCGCGGCCAAGGCAAGAGGGCGTGCTTGCCCGCAGAACCGAGAACACGCTGTTGGGCAGAGCTGCAACTGACCGCTGGAGTTCAGCTCTCGCCGGACGGCAGAAGGCGAAGAACGAAGCCGCTTGCGAGCGGCGCAGTGCAGCGAAGAGTTCTCCGAATTCGCCGCTAGCTCCACGGTCCTTCTCAGCTGCGAGTAGCTGCTCTCGCAGTACACAGAGCTTCGCAAGGCCCGAAGACCCGGAGGGAAGTATCGCACACGCAAATGTGCCAGGACAGAGACGTGTTCTACGTTGTCCCCTCTCGTCGTGCAGTTTGTGCCTCTGCTGCTTCTGCTGTTAGGAATCGCTCCTTGAAAGGCGAGCGAGAGCGTCCTTCCGGGTGCATTGCACTGAGTCGAGTGCTCGCTCGGGACTTTGCACTCGGGGGCCAAGGCAAGAGGGCGTGCTTGCCCGCAGAACCGAGAACACGCTGTTGGGCAGAGCTGCAACTGACCGCTGGAGTTCAGCCTTCGCCGGACGGCAGAAGGCGAAGAACGAAGCCGCTTGCGAGCGGCGCAGTGCAGCGAAGAGCTCTCCGAATTCGCCGCTAGCTCCACGGTCCTTCTCAGCTGCGAGTAGCAGCGCTCGCAGTACACAGAGCTTCGCAAGGCCCGAAGACCCGGAGGGAAGTATGGCACACGCAAATGTGCCAGGACAGAGACGTGTTCTACGTTGTCCCCTCTCGTCGTGCAGTTTGTGCCTCTGCTGCTTCTGCTGTTAGGAATCGCTCCTTGAAAGGCGAGCGAGAGCGTCCTTCCGGGTGCATTGCACTGAGTCGAGTGCTCGCTCGGGACTTTGCACTCGGGGCCAAGGCAAGAGGGCGTGCTTGCCCGCAGAACCGAGAACACGCTGTTGGGCAGAGCTGCAACTGACCGCTGGAGTTCAGCTCTCGCCGGACGGCAGAAGGCGAAGAACGAAGCCGCTTGCGAGCGGCGCAGTGCAGCGAAGAGCTCTCCGAATTCGCCGCTAGCTCCACGGTCCTTCTCAGCTGCGAGTAGCAGCGCTCGCAGTACACAGAGCTTCGCAAGGCCCGAAGAGCCGGAGGGAAGTATCGCACACGAAAATGTGCCAGGACAGAGACGTGTTCTACGTTGTCCCCTCTCGTCGTGCAGTTTGTGCCTCTGCTGCTTCTGCTGTTAGGAATCGCTCCTTGAAAGGCGAGCGAGAGCGTCCTTCCGGGTGCATTGCACTGAGTCGAGTGCTCGCTCGGGACTTTGCTCTCGCGGCCAAGGCAAGAGGGCGTGCTTGCCCGCAGAACCGAGAACACGCTGTTGGGCAGAGCTGCAACTGACCGCTGGAGTTCAGCTCTCGCCGGACGGCAGAAGGCGAAGAACGAAGCCGCTTGCGAGCGGCGCAGTGCAGCGAAGAGCTCTCCGAATTCGCCGCTAGCTCCACGGTCCTTCTCAGCTGCGAGTAGCAGCGCTCGCAGTACACAGAGCTTCGGAAGGCCCGAAGACCCGGAGGGAAGTATGGCACACGCAAATGTGCCAGGACAGAGACGTGTTCTACGTTGTCCCCTCTCGTCGTGGCAGTTTGTGCCTCTGCTGCTTCTGCTGTTAGGAATCGCTCCTTGAAAGGCGAGCGAGAGCGTCCTTCCGGGTGCATTGCACTGAGTCGAGTGCTCGCTCGGGACTTTGCTCTCGCGGCCAAGGCAAGAGGGCGTGCTTGCCCGCAGAACCGAGAACACGCTGTTGGGCAGAGCTGCAACTGACCGCTGGAGTTCAGCTCTCGCCGGACGGCAGAAGGCGAAGAACGAAGCCGCTTGCGAGCGGCGCAGTGCAGCGAAGAGCTCTCCGAATTCGCCGCTAGCTCCACGGTCCTTCTCAGCTGCGAGTAGCAGCGCTCGCAGTACACAGAGCTTCGGAAGGCCCGAAGACCCGGAGGGAAGTATCGCACACGCAAATGTGCCAGGACAGAGACGTGTTCTACGTTGTCCCCTCTCGTCGTGCAGTTTGTGCCTCTGCTGCTTCTGCTGTTAGGAATCGCTCCTTGAAAGGCGAGCGAGAGCGTCCTTCCGGGTGCATTGCACTGAGTCGAGTGCTCGCTCGGGACTTTGCTCTCGCGGCCAAGGCAAGAGGGCGTGCTTGCCCGCAGAACCGAGAACACGCTGTTGGGCAGAGCTGCAACTGACCGCTGGAGTTCAGCCTTCGCCGGACGGCAGAAGGCGAAGAACGAAGCCGCTTGCGAGCGGCGCAGTGCAGCGAAGAGCTCTCCGAATTCGCCGCTAGCTCCACGGTCCTTCTCAGCTGCGAGTAGCAGCGCTCGCAGTACACAGAGCTTCGCAAGGCCCGAAGACCCGGAGCGAAGTATCGCACACGCAAATGTGCCAGGACAGAGACGTGTTCTACGGTGTCCCCTCTCGTCGTGCAGTTTGTGCCTCTGCTGCTTCTGCTGTTAGGAATCGCTCCTTGAAAGGCGAGCTGAGAGCGTCCTTCCGGGTGCATTGCACTGAGTCGAGTGCTCGCTCGGGACTTTGCTCTCGCGGCCAAGGCAAGAGGGCGTGCTTGCCCGCAGAACCGAGAACACGCTGTTGGGCAGAGCTGCAACTGACCGCTGGAGTTCAGCCTTCGCCGGACGGCAGAAGGCGAAGAACGAAGGCGCTTGCGAGCGGCGCAGTGCAGCGAAGAGCTCTCCGAATTCGCCGCTAGCTCCACGGTCCTTCTCAGCTGCGAGTAGCAGCGCTCGCAGTACACAGAGCTTCGCAAGGCCCGAAGACCCGGAGCGAAGTATCGCACACGCAAATGTGCCAGGACAGAGACGTGTTCTACGGTGTCCCCTCTCGTCGTGCAGTTTGTGCCTCTGCTGCTTCTGCTGTTAGGAATCGCTCCTTGAAAGGCGAGCGAGAGCGTCCTTCCGGGTGCATTGCACTGAGTCGAAGTGCTCGCTCGGGACTTTGCTCTCGCGGCCAAGGCAGAGAGGGCGTGCTTGCCCGCAGAACCGAGAACACGCTGTTGGGCAGAGCTGCAACTGACCGCTGGAGTTCAGCTCTCGCCGGACGGCAGAAGGCGAAGAACGAAGCCGCTTGCGAGCGGCGCAGTGCAGCGAAGAGCTCTCCGAATTCGCCGCTAGCTCCACGGTCCTTCTCAGCTGCGAGTAGCAGCGCTCGCAGTACACAGAGCTTCGGAAGGCCCGAAGACCCGGAGGGAAGTATGGCACACGCAAATGTGCCAGGACAGAGACGTGTTCTACGTTGTCCCCTCTCGTCGTGCAGTTTGTGCCTCTGCTGCTTCTGCTGTTAGGAATCGCTCCTTGAAAGGCGAGCGAGAGCGTCCTTCCGGGTGCATTGCACTGAGTCGAGTGCTCGCTCGGGACTTTGCTCTCGCGGCCAAGGCAAGAGGGCGTGCTTGCCCGCAGAACCGAGAACACGCTGTTGGGCAGAGCTGCAACTGACCGCTGGAGTTCAGCTCTCGCCGGACGGCAGAAGGCGAAGAACGAAGCCGCTTGCGAGCGGCGCAGTGCAGCGAAGAGCTAGGTCCTTCTCAGCTGCGAGTAGCAGCGCTCGCAGTACACAGAGCTTCGGAAGGCCCGAAGACCCGGAGGGAAGTATCGCACACGCAAATGTGCCAGGACAGAGACGTGTTCTACGTTGTCCCCTCTCGTCGTGCAGTTTGTGCCTCTGCTGCTTCTGCTGTTAGGAATCGCTCCTTGAAAGGCGAGCGAGAGCGTCCTTCCGGGTGCATTGCACTGAGTCGAGTGCTCGCTCGGGACTTTGCTCTCGCGGCCAAGGCAAGAGGGCGTGCTTGCCCGCAGAACCGAGAACACGCTGTTGGGCAGAGCTGCAACTGACCGCTGGAGTTCAGCCTTCGCCGGACGCAGAAGGCGAAGACGAAGCCGCTTGCGAGCGGCGCAGTGCAGCGAAGAGCTCTCCGAATTCGCGCTAGCTCACGGTCCTTCTCAGCTGCGAGTAGCAGCTCGCAGTACACAGAGCTTCGCAAGGCCGAAGACCCGGAGCGAAGTATCGCACACGCAAATGTGCCAGGACAGAGACGTGTTCTACGGTGTCCCCTCTCGTCGTGCAGTTTGTGCTCTGCTGCTTCTGCTGTTAGGAATCGCTCCTTGAAAGGCGAGCGAGAGCGTCCTTCCGGGTGCATTGCACTGAGTCGAGTGCTCGCTCGGGACTTTGCTCTCGCGGCCAAGGCAAGAGGGCGTGCTTGCCCGCAGAACCGAGAACACGCTGTTGGGCAGAGCTGCAACTGACCGCTGGAGTTCAGCTCTCGCCGGACGGCAGAAGGCGAAGAACGAAGGCCGCTTGCGAGCGGCGCAGTGCAGCGAAGAGCTCTCCGAATTCGCCGCTAGCTCCACGGTCCTTCTCAGCTGCGAGTAGCAGCGCTCGCAGTACACAGAGCTTCGCAAGGCCGAAGAGCCGGAGGGAAGTATGCGCACACGCAAATGTGCCAGGACAGAGACGTGTTCTACGTTGTCCCCTCTCGTCGTGCAGTTGTGCCTCTGCTGCTTCTGCTGTTAGGAATCGCTCCTTGAAAGGCGAGCGAGAGCGTCCTTCCGGGTGCATTGCACTGAGTCGAGTGCTCGCTCGGGACTTTGCTCTCGGCGGCCAAGGCAAGAGGGCGTGCTTGCCCGCAGAACCGAGAACACGCTGTTGGGCAGAGCTGCAACTGACCGCTGGAGTTCAGCTCTCGCCGGACGGCAGAAGGCGAAGAACGAAGCCGCTTGCGAGCGGCGCAGTGCAGCGAAGAGCTCTCCGAATTCGCCGCTAGCTCCACGGTCCTTCTCAGCTGCGAGTAGCAGCGCTCGCAGTACACAGAGCTTCGGCAAGGCCCGAAGACCCGGAGGGAAGTATCGGCACACGCAAATGTGCCAGGACAGAGACGTGTTCTACGTTGTCCCTCTCGTCGTGCAGTTTGTGCCTCTGCTGCTTCTGCTGTTAGGAATCGCTCTTGAAAGGCGAGCGAGAGCGTCCTTCCGGGTGCATTGCACTGAGTCGAGTGCTCGCTCGGGACTTTGCTCTCGCGGCCAAGGCAAGAGGCGTGCTTGCCCGCAGAACCGAGAACACGCTGTTGGGCAGAGCTGCAACTGACCGCTGGAGTTCAGCTCTCGCCGGACGGCAGAAGGCGAAGAACGAAGCCGCTTGCGAGCGGCGCAGTGCAGCGAAGAGCTCTCCGAATTCGCCGCTAGCTCCACGGTCCTTCTCAGCTGCGAGTAGCAGCGCTCGCAGTACACAGAGCTTCGGCAAGGCCCGAAGACCCGGAGGGAAGTATCGGCACACGCAAATGTGCCAGGACAGAGACGTGTTCTACGTTGTCCCTTCTCGTCGTGCAGTTTGTGCCTCTGCTGCTTCTGCTGTTAGGAATCGCTCCTTGAAAGGCGAGCGAGAGCGTCCTTCCGGGTGCATTGCACTGAGTCGAGTGCTCGCTCGGGACTTTGCTCTCGGGGCCAAGGCAAGAGGGCGTGCTTGCCCGCAGAACCGAGAACACGCTGTTGGGCAGAGCTGCAACTGACCGCTGGAGTTCAGCTCTCGCCGGACGGCAGAAGGCGAAGAACGAAGCCGCTTGCGAGCGGCGCAGTGCAGCGAAGAGCTCTCGAATTCGCCGCTAGCTCCACGGTCCTTCTCAGCTGCGAGTAGCAGCGCTCGCAGTACACAGAGCTTCGCAAGGCCCGAAGACCCGGAGGAAGTATCGCACACGCAAATGTGCCAGGACAGAGACGTGTTCTACGGTGTCCCCTCTCGTCGTGCAGTTTGTGCCTCTGCTGCTTCTGCTGTTAGGAATCGCTCCTTTGAAAGGCGAGCGAGAGCGTCCTTCCGGGTGCATTGCAACTGAGTCGAGTGCTCGCTATGGACTTTGCTCTCGGGCCAGGCAAGAGGGCGTGCTTGCCCGCAGAACCGAGAACACGCTGTTGGGCAGAGCTGCAACTGACGCTGGAGTTCAGCTCTCGCGGACGGCAGAAGGCGAAGAACGAAGCCGCTTGCGAGCGGCGCAGTGCAGCGAAGAGCTCTCGAATTCGCGCTAGCTCCACGGTCCTTCTCAGCTGCGAGTAGCAGCGCTCGCAGTACACAGAGCTTCGCAAGGCCCGAAGAGCCGGAGGGAAGTATCGCACACGCAAATGTGCAGGACAGAGACGTGTTCTACGTTGTCCCCTCTCGACGTGCAGTTTGTAGCCTCTGCTGCTTCTGCTGTTAGGACTCGCTCCTTGAAGGCGAGCGAGAGCGTCCTTCCGGTGCATTGCACTGAGTCGAGTGCTCGCTCGGGACTTTGCTCTCGCGGCCAGGCAAGAGGGCGTGCTTGCCGCAGAACGAGAACACGCTGTTGGGCAGAGCAGCAACTGACCTCTGGAGTTCAGCTCTCGCCGGACGGCAGAAGGCGAAGAACGAAGCCGCTTTGCGAGCGGCGCAGTGCAGCGAAGAGTTCTCCGAATTCGCCGCTAGCTCCACGGTCCTTCTCAGCTGCGAGTAGCTGCTCTCGCAGTACACAGAGCTTCGCAAGGCCGAAGAGCCGGAGGGAAGTATCGCACACGCAAATGTGCCCAGGACAGAGACCGTGTTCTACGTTGTCCCCTCTCGTCGTGCAGTTTGTGCTCTGCTGTTCTGCTGTTAGGAATCGCTCCTGAAAGGCGAGCGAGAGCGTCCTCGGGTGCATTGCACTGAGTCGAGTGCTCGCTCGGGACTTTGCACTCGGGGCCAGGCAAGAGGGCGTGCTTGCCCGCAGAACGAGAACACGCTGTTGGGCAGAGCTGCAAACTGACCGCTGGAGTTCAGCTTTCGCCGGACGGCAGAAGGCGAAGAACGAAGCCGTTGCGAGCGGCGCAGTGCAGCGAAGAGCTCTCGAATTCGCCGCTAGCTCCACGGTCCTTCTCAGCTGCGAGTAGCAGCGCTCGCAGTACACAGAGCTTCGCAAGGCCGAAGACCGGAGGGAAGTATCGCACACGCAAATGTGCCAGGACAGAGACGTGTTCTACGTTGTCCCCTTCTCGTCGTGCAGTTTGTGCCTCTGCTGCTTCTGCTGTTAGGAATCGCTCCTTGAAAGGCGAGCGAGAGCGTCCTTCGGGTGCATTGCACTGAGTCGAGTGCTCGCTCGGGACTTTGCACTCGGGGCAAGGCAAGAGGGCGTGCTTGCCCGCAGAACGAGAACACGCTGTTGGGCAGAGCTGCAACTGACCGCTGGAGTTCAGCTCTCGCCGGACGGCAGAAGGCGAAGAACGAAGCGCTTGCGAGCGGCGCAGTGCAGCGAAGAGCTCTCGAATTCGCCGCTAGCTCCACGGTCCTTCTCAGCTGCGAGTAGCAGCGCTCGCAGTACACAGAGCTTCGCAAGGCCCGAAGAGCCCGGAGAGGAAGTATCGCACACGCAAATGTGCCAGGACAGAGACA
>NW_028276187.1:35000-39985 GCF_052056855.1 Sturnus vulgaris | reverse complement strand
TTCCTTCCTGGAATCCTTCCTTCCTGGAATCCTTCCGTCCTGGAATCCTTCCTTCCTTCCTGGAATCCTTCCTTCCTACCTGGAATCCTTCCTTCCTTCCTGGAATCCTTCCTTCACTCCTTCCTTCCTTCCTGGAATCCTTACTGAAATCCTTCCTTCCTTCTTTCGTGTAATACTTCCTTCCTTCCTTCCTTCCTTCCTTCCTTCCTTCCTGGAATCCTTCCTTCCTGTTATCCTTCCTTCCTTCCTGGAATCCTTCCTTCACTCCTTCCTTCCTTCCTGGAATCCTTACTGGAATCCTTCCTTCCTTCTTTCGTGTAATACTTCCTTCCTTCCTTCCTTCCTTCCTTCCTTCCTTCCTTCCTTCCTTCCTTCCTTCCTTCCTTCCTTCCTTCCTTCCTTCCTTCCTTCCTTCCTTCCTTCCTTCCTTCCTTCCTTCCTTCCTTCCTTCCTTCCTTCCTTCCTTCCTTCCTTCCTGGAATCCTTCCTTCCTTCCTCCCTTCCTTCCTGGAATCCTTCCTTACTGGAATCCTTCCTTCCTGGAATCCTTCCTTCCTTCCTTCCTGGAATCCTTCCTTCCTGGAATCCTTCCTGGAATCCTTCCTGGAATCCATACTGGAATCCTTCCTGGAATCCTTCCTTCCTGGAATCCTTCCTTCCTGGAATCCTTCCGTCCTGGAATCCTTCCTTCCTTCCTGAATCCTTCCTTCCTACCTGGAATCCTTCCTTCCTTCCTGGAATCCTTCCTTCACTCCTTCCTTCCTTCCTGGAATCCTTACTGGAATCCTTCCTTCCTTCTTTCGTGTAATACTTCCTTCCTTCCTTCCTTCCTTCCTTCCTTCCTTCCTTCCTTCCTTCCTTCCTTCCTTCCTTCCTTCCTTCCTTCCTTCCTTCCTTCCTTCCTTCCTTCCTTCCTTCCTTCCTTCCTTCCTTCCTTCCTTCCTTCCTTCCTTCCTTCCTTCCTTCCTTCCTTCCTTCCTTCCTTCCTTCCTTCCTTCCTTCCTGGAATCCTTCCTGGAATCCTTCCTGGAATCCTTCCTGGAATCCTTCCTTCCTTCCTTCCTGGAATCCTTCCTGGAATCCTTCCTTCCTTCCTTCCTTCTTTCCTTCCTTCCTTCCTTCCTTCCTTCCTTCCTTCCTTCCTTCCTTCCTTCCTTCCGGGAATCCTTCCTTCCTTCCTTCCAGGAATCCTTCCTTCCTTCCTTCCTTCCTTCCTTCCTTCCTTCCTTCCTTCCTTCCTTCCTTCCTTCCTTCCTTCCTTCCTTCCTTCCTTCCTTCCTTCCTTCCTTCCTTCCTTCCTTCCTTCCTTCCTTCCTTCCTTCCTTCCTTCCTTCCTTCCTTCCTTCCTTCCTTCCTTCCCTCCTTCCTTCCTTCCTTCCTTCCTTCCTTCCTTCCTTCCTTCCTTCCTTCCTTCCTTCCTTCCTTCCTTCCTTCCTGGAATCCTTCCTGGAATCCTTCCTTCCTTCCTTCCTGGATTCCTTCCTTCCTTCCTGGAATCCTACCTTCCTGAAATCCTTCCTTCCTTCCTGGAATTCTTCCTTCCTGGAATCCTTCCTTCCTTCCTTCCTTCCTTCCTTCCTGGAATCCTTCCTTCCTGGAATCCTTCCTTCCTGCCTGGAATCCTTCCTTCCTTCCTGGAATCCTTCCTTCCTTCCTGGAATCCTTCCTTCCTGGAATCCTTCCTTCCTGGAATCCTTCCTTCCTTCCTTCCTTCCTTCCTTCCTTCCTTCCTTCCTTCCTTCCTTCCTGGAATCCTTCCTTCCTTCCTTCCTTCCTTCCTTCCTTCCTTCCTTCCTTCCTTCCTTTCTGGAATCCTTCCTTCCTTCCTTCCTTCCTTCCTTCCTTCCTTCCTTCCTTCCTTCCTTCCTTCCTTCCTTCCTTCTTTCCTTCCTTCCTTCCTTCCTTCCTTCCTTCCTTCCTTCCTTCCTTCCTTCCGGGAATCCTTCCTTCCTTCCTTCCTTCCTTCCTTCCTTCCTTCCTTCCTTCCTTCCTTCCTTCCTTCCTTCCTTCCTTCCTTCCTTCCTGGAATCCTTCCTTCCTGAAATCCTTCCTTCCTGGAATCCTTCCTTCGTTCCTTCCTTCCTGGAAGCCTTCTTTCCTTCCTTCCTTCCTTCCTTCCTTCCTTCCTTCCTTCCTTCCTTCCTTCCTTCCTTCCTGCCTGGAATACTTCCTTGAATCCTTCCTGGAATCATTCCTGGAATCCTTCCTTCCTTCCTGGAATCCTTCCTTCCTGGAATCCTTCTTTCCTGGAATCCTTCCTTCCTGGAATCCTTCCTTCCTGGAATCCTTCCTGGATTCCTTCCTTCCTGGAATCCTTCCTTCCTGGAATCCTTCCTTCCTGGAATCATTCCTTCCTGGAATACTTCCTTCCTGGAATACTCCCTTTCTGGAATACATCCTTCCTTCCTTCCTTCCTTCCTTCCTTCCTTCCTTCCTTCCTTCCTGGAATCCTTCCTTCCTGGAATCCTTCCTTCCTGGAATCCTTCCTTCCTGGAATCCTTCCTTCCTGGAATCCTTCCTTCCTTCCTTCCTGGTATCCTTCCTTCCTGGAATCCTTCCTTCCTGGAATCATTCCTTCCTGGAATACTTCCTTCCTGGAATACTCCCTTTCTGGAATACATCCTTCCTTCCTTCCTTCCTTCCTTCCTTCCTTCCTTCCTTCCTTCCTTCCTTCCTTCCTTCCTTCCTTCCTTCCTTCCTTCCTTCCTTCCTTCCTTCCTTCCTTCCTTCCTTCCTTCCTTCCTTCCTTCCTTCCTTCCTTCCTTCCTTCCTTCCTTCCTTCCTTCCTGGAATCCTTCCTTCCTGGAATCCTTCCTTCCTTCCTCCCTTCCTTCCTGGAATCCTTCCTTCCTGGAATCCTTCCTTCCTTCCTTCCTGGAATCCTTCCTTCCTGGAATCCTTCCTGGAATCCTTCCTGAAATCCTTCCTGGAATCCTTCCTTCCTGGAATCCTTCCTTCCTGGAATCCTTCCGTCCTGGAATCCTTCCTTCCTTCCTGGAATCCTTCCTTCCTGTTATCGTTCCTTCCTTCCTGGAATCCTTCCTTCACTCCTTCCTTCCTTCCTGGAATCCTTACTGGAATCCTTCCTTCCTTCTTTCGTGTAATACTTCCTTCCTTCCTTCCTTCCTTCCTTCCTTCCTTCCTTCCTTCCTTCCTTCCTTCCTTCCTTCCTTCCTTCCTTCCTTCCTTCCTTCCTTCCTTCCTTCCTTCCTTCCTTCCTTCCTTCCTTCCTTCCTTCCTTCCTTCCTTCCTTCCTTCCTTCCTTCCTTCCTTCCTTCCTTCCTTCCTTCCTTCCTTCCTTCCTTCCTTCCTTCCTTCCTTCCTTCCTTCCTTCCTTCCTTCCTTCCTTCCTTCCTTCTTCCTTCCTTTCTTCCTTCCTTCCTTCCTTCCTTCCTGGAATCCTTCCTTCCTGGAATCCTTCCTTCCTTCCTCCCTTCCTTCCTGGAATCCTTCCTTCCTGGAATCCTTCCTTCCTGGAATCCTTCCTTCCTTCCTTCCTGGAATCCTTCCTTCCTGGAATCCTTCCTGGAATCCTTCCTGGAATCCTTACTGGAATCCTTCCTGGAATCCTTCCTTCCTGGAATCCTTCCTTCCTGGAATCCTTCCGTCCTGGAATCCTTCCTTCCTTCCTGGAATCCTTCCTTCCTACCTGGAATCCTTCCTTCCTTCCTGGAATCCTTCCTTCACTCCTTCCTTCCTTCCTGGAATCCTTACTGAAATCCTTCCTTCCTTCTTTCGTGTAATACTTCCTTCCTTCCTTCCTTCCTTCCTTCCTTCCTTCCTTCCTTCCTTCCTTCCTTCCTTCCTTCCTTCCTTCCTTCCTTCCTTCCTTCCTGGAATCCTTCCTGGAATCCTTCCTGGAATCCTTCCTTCCTTCCTTCCTTCCTTCCTGGAATCCTTCCTGGAATCCTTCCTGGAATCCTTCCTTCCTTCCTTCCTGGAATCCTTCCTGGAATCCTTCCTTCCTTCCTTCCTTCTTTCCTTCCTTCCTTCCTTCCTTCCTTCCTTCCTTCCTTCCTTCCTTCCGGGAATCCTTCCTTCCTTCCTTCCTTCCTTCCTTCCTTCCTTCCTTCCTTCCTTCCTTCCTTCCTTCCTTCCTTCCTTCCTTCCTTCCTTCCTTCCTTCCTTCCTTCCTTCCTTCCTTCCTTCCTTCCTTCCTTCCTTCCTTCCTTCCTTCCTTCCTACCTTCCTTCCTTCCTGGAATCCTTCCTGGAATCCTTCCTTCCTTCCTTCCTGGAATCCTTCCTTCCTTCCTGGAATCCTACCTTCCTGAAATCCTTCCTTCCTTCCTGAAATTCTTCCTTCCTGGAATCCTTCCTTCCTTCCTTCCTTCCTTCCTTCCTGGAATCCTTCCTTCCTGGAATCCTTCCTTCCTGCCTGGAATCCTTCCTTCCTTCCTGGAATCCTTCCTTCCTGGAATCCTTCCTTCCTGGAATCCTTCCTTCCTTCCTTCCTTCCTTCCTTCCTTCCTTCCTTCCTTCCTTCCTTCCTGGAATCCTTCCTTCCTTCCTTCCTGGAATCCTTCCTTCCTTCCTTCCTGGAATCCTTCCTTCCTTCCTTCCTTCCTTCCTTCCTTCCTTCCTGGAATCCTTCCTTCCTGAAATCCTTCCTTCCTGGAATCCTTCCTTCCTTCCTTCCTTCTTTCCTTCCTTCCTTCCTTCCTTCCTTCCTTCCTTCCTTCCTTCCTTCCTTCCTTCCTTCCTTCCTTCCTTCCTTCCTTCCTTCCTTCCTTCCTTCCTTCCTTCCTTCCTTCCTTCCTTCCTTCCTTCCTTCCTTCCTTCCTTCCTTCCTTCCTTCCTTCCTTCCTTCCCTCCCTCCTTCCTTCCTTCCTTCCTTCCTTCCTTCCTTCCTACCTTCCTTCCTTCCTGGAATCCTTCCTGGAATCCTTCCTTCCTTCCTTCCTGGAATCCTTCCTTCCTTCCGGAATCCTTCCTTCCTGGAATCCTTCCTTCCTTCCTTCCTTCCTTCCTTCCTTCCTTCCTTCC
>NW_028276187.1:0-2500 GCF_052056855.1 Sturnus vulgaris | reverse complement strand
CTTCCTTCCTTCCTGGAATCCTTCCTTCCTGGAATCCTTCCTTCCTTCCTTCCTTCCTTCCTTCCTTCCTTCCTTCCTTCCTTCCTTCCTTCCTTCCTTCCTTCCTTCCTTCCTTCCTTCCTTCCTTCCTTCCTTCCTTCCTTCCTTCCTGGAATCCTTACTGGAATCCTTCCTTCCTTCTTTCGTGTAATACTTCCTTCCTTCCTTCCTTCCTTCCTTCCTTCCTTCCTTCCTTCCTTCCTTCCTTCCTTCCTTCCTTCCTTCCTTCCTTCCTTCCTTCCTTCCTTCCTTCCTTCCCTTCCTTCTTCCTTCCTTCCTTCCTTCCTTCCTTCCTTCCTTCCTTCCTTCCTTCCTTCCTCCTTCCTTCCTTCCTTCCTTCCTTCCTTCCTTCCTTCCTTCCTTCCTTCCTTCCTTCCTTCCTTTCTTCCTTACTTCCTTCCTTCCTTCCTTCCTGGAATCCTTCCTTCCTTCCTTCCTTCTTTCCTTCCTTCTTTCCTTCCTTCCTTCCTTCCTTCCTTCCTTCCTTCCTTCCTTCCTTCCTTCCTTCCTTCCTTCCTTCCTTCCTTCCTTCCTTCCTTCCTTCCTTCCTTCCTTCCTTCCTTCCTTCCTTCCCTCCTTCCTTCCTTCCTTCTTCCTTCCTTCCTTCCTTCCTACCTTCCTTCCTACCTTCCTTCCCTTCCTGGAATCCTTCCTGGAATCCTTCCTGGAATCCTTCCTTCCTTCCTTCCTGGAAACCTTCCTTCCTTCATGGAATCCTACCTTCCTGGAATCCTTCCTTCCTTCCTGGAATCCTTCCTTCCTGGAATCCTTCCTTCCTTCCTTCCTTCCTTCCTTCCTTCCTTCCTTCCTTCCTTCCTGGAATCCTTCCTTCTTCCTGGAATCCTTCCTTCCTTCCTGGAATCCTTCCTTCCTGGAATCCTTCCTTCCTGGAATCCTTCCTTCCTTCCTTCCAGGAATCCTTCCTTCCTTCCTTCCTTCCTTCCTTCCTTCCTTCCTTCCTTCCTTCCTTCCTTCCTTCCTTCCTTCCTTCCTTCCTTCCTTCCTCCTTCCTTCCTTCCTTCCTTCCTTCCTTCCTTCCTTCCTTCCTTCCTTCCTTCCTAGAATCCTTCCTTCCTGAAATCCTTCCTTCCTGGAATCCCTCCTTCGTTCCTTCCTTCCTGGAAGCCTTCCTTCCTTCCTTCCTTCCTTCCTTCCTTCCTTCCTTCCTTGCTTCCTTCCTTCCTTCCTTCCTGGAAACCTTCCTTCCTTCATGGAATCCTACCTTCCTGGAATCCTCCTTCCTTCCTGGAATCCTTCCTTCCTGGAATCCTTCCTTCCTTCCTTCCTTCCTTCCTTCCTTCCTTCCTTCCTTCCTGAATCCTTCCTTCCTTCCTGGAATCCTTCCTTCCTTCCTGGAATCCTCCTTCCTGGAATCCTTCCTTCCTGGAATCCTTCCTTCCTTCCTTCCAGGAATCCTTCCTTCCTTCCTTCCTTCCTTCCTTCCTTCCTTCCTTCCTTCCTTCCTTCCTTCCTTCCTTCCTTCCTTCCTTCCTTCCTTCCTTCCTTCCTTCCTTCCTTCCTTCCTTCCTTCCTTCCTTCCTTCCTTCCTTCCTTCCTTCCTTCCTGGAATCCTTCCTTCCTGAAATCCTTCCTTCCTGGAATCCTTCCTTCGTTCCTTCCTTCCTGGAAGCCTTCCTTCTTCCTTCCTTCCTTCCTTCCTTCCTTCCTTCCTTCCTTGCTTCCTTCCTTCCTTACTTCCTTCCTGGAATCCTTCCTTCCTGGAATCCCTCCTTCCTTCCTGGAATCCTTCCTTCCTGGAATCCGTTCTTCCTGGAATCCTTCCTTCCTTCCTGGAATCCTTCCTGGATTCCTTCCTTCCTGGAATCCTTCCTTCCTGGAATCCTTCCTTCCTGGAATCATTCCTTCCTGGAATCCGTTCTTCCTGAATCCTTCCTTCCTTCCTGGAATCCTTCTGGATTCCTTCCTTCCTGGAATCCTTCCTTCCTGGAATCCTTCCTTCCTGGAATCATTCCTTCCTGGAATACTTCCTTCCTGGAATACTCCCTTTCTGGAATACATCCTTCCTTCCTTCCTTCCTTCCTTCCTTCCTTCCTTCCTTCCTTCCTTCCTTCCTTCCTTCCTTCCTTCCTTCCTTCCTGGAATCCTTCCTTCCTGGAATCCTTCCTTCCTGGAATCCTTCCTTCCTTCCTTCCTTCCTTCCTTCCTTCCTGGAATCCTTCCTTCCTTCCTTCCTTCCTTCCTTCCTTCCTTCCTTCCTGGAATCCTTCCTTCTGGAATCCTTCCTCCTTCCTTCCTTCCTTCCTGGAATCCTTCCTTCCTGGAATCCTTCCTTCCTTCCTTCCTTCCTTCCTTCCTTCCTTCCTTCCTTCCTTCCTTCCTTCCTTCCTTCCTGGAATCCTTACTGGAATCCTTCCTTCCTTCTTTCGTGTAATACTTCCTTCCTTCCTTCCTTCCTTCCTTCCTTCCTTCCTTCCTTCCTTCCTTCCTTCTTCCTTCCTTA
>NW_028276186.1:0-40063 GCF_052056855.1 Sturnus vulgaris | reverse complement strand
TAAGCCGCTTGCGAGCGGCGCAGTGCAGCGAAGAGCTCTCCGAATTCGCCGCTAGCTCCACGGTCCTTCTCAGCTGCGAGTAGCGAGCGCTCGCAGTACACAGAGCTTCGCAAGCCCGAAGACCCGGAGGGAAGTATCGCACACGAAAATGGCGCCAGGACAGAGACGTGTTCTACGTTTGTCCCTTCTCGTCATGCAGTTTTGTGCCTCTGCTGCTTCTTGCTGTAGGTAATCGCTCCTTGAAAGACGAGCGAGAGCGTCCTTCCGGGTGCATTGCACTGAGTCGAGTGCTCGCTCCGGACTTTGCACTCGGGGCCAAGGCAAGAGGGCGTGCTTGCCGCAGAACTGAGGAACACGCTGTTGGGCAGAGGCTGCAACTGACCGCTGGAGTCAGCTCTCGCCGGACGGCAGAAGGGGCGAAGAACGAAGCCGCTTGCGAGCGGCGCAGTGCAGCGAAGAGCTCTCCGAATTCGCCGCTAGCTCCACGGTCCTTCTCAGCTGCGAGTAGCAGCGCTCGCAGCTACACAGAGCTTCGCAAGGCCCGAAGACCCGGAGGGAAGTATCGCACACGACAATGTTGCCAGGACAGAGACGTGTTCTACGTTGTCCCTTCTCGTCATGCAGTTTGTGCCTCTGCTGCTTCTGCTGTTAGGTAATCGCTCCTTGAAAGGCGAAGGCGAGAGCGGTGCCTTCCGGGTGCATTGCACTGAGTCGAGTGCTCGCTCGGTCTTTGCAGCTCGGGGCCAAGGCAAGAGGGCGTGCTTGCCCGCAGAACTGAGAACACGCTGTTGGGCAGAGCTGCAACTGACCGCTGGAGTTCAGCTCTCGCCGGACGGCAGAAGGCGAAAGAACGAAGCCGCTTGCGTGCGGCGCAGTGCAGCGAAGAGCTCTCCGAATTCGCCGCTAGCTCCACGGTCCTTCTCAGGCTGCGAGTAGCAGCGCTCGCAGTACACAGAGCTTCGCAAGGCCCGAAGACCCGGAGGGAAGTATCGCACCACGAAAATGTGCCAGGACAGAGACGTGTTCTACGTTGTCCCTTCTCGTCATGCAGTTTGAGCCTCTGCTGCTTCTGCTGTTAGGAATCGCTCCTTGAAAGGCGAGCGAGAGCGTCCTTCCGGTGCATTGCACTGAGTCGAGTGCTCGCTCGGGCTTTGCTCTTCGGGGCCAAGGCAAGAGGGCGAGCTTGCCCGCAGAACTGAGAACACGCTGTTGGGCAGAGCTGCAACTGACCGCTGGAGTTCAGCTCTCGCCGGACGGCAGAAGGCGAAGAACGAAGCCGCTTGCGAGCGGCGCAGTGCAGCGAAGAGCTCTCCGAATTCGCCGCTAGCTCCACGGTCCTTCTCAGCTGCGAGTAGCAGCGCTCGCAGACACAGAGCTTCGCAAGGCCCGAAGACCCGGAGGGAAGTATGGCACACGAAATGCGCCAGGACAGAGACGTGTTCTACGTTGTCCCTTCTCGTCATGCAGTTTGTGCCTCTGCTGCTTCTGCTGTTAGGAACTCTGCTCCTTGAAAGGCGAGCGAGAGCGTCCTTCCGGGTGCATTGCACTGAGTCCGAGTGCTCGCTCGGACTTTGCTCTCGGGCCAAGGCAAGAGGGCGTGCTTGCCCGCAGAACTGAGAACACGCTGTTGGGCAGAGCTGCAAACTGACCGCTGAGTTCAGCTCTCGCCGGACGGACAGAAGGCGAAGAACGAAGCCGCTTGCGAGCGGCGCAGTGCAGCGAAGAGCTCTCCGAATTCGCCGCTAGCTCCACGGTCCTTCTCAGCTGCGAGTAGCAGCGCTCGCAGTACACAGGGCTTCGCAAGGCCCGAAGACCCGGAGGGAAGTATCGCACACGAAAATGTGCCAGGACAGAGACGTGTTCTACGTTGTCCCTTCTCGTCATGCAGTTTGTGCCTCTGCTGCTTCTGCTGTAGGTAATCGCTCCTTGAAAGGCGAGCGAGAGCGTCCTTCCGGGTGCATTGCACTGAGTCGAGTGCTCGCTCGGGCTTTGCACTCGGGGCCCAAGGCAAGAGGGCGTGCTTGCCCGCAGAACTGAGAACACGCTGTTGGGCAGAGCTGCCAACTGACCGCTGGAGTTCAGCTCTCGCCGGACGGCAAAAGGCGAAGAACGAAGCCGCTTGCGTGCGGCGCAGTGCAGCGAAGAGCTCTCCGAATTCGCCGCTAGCTCCACGGTCCTTCTCAGCTGCGAGTAACAGCGCTCGCAGTACACAGAGCTTCGCAAGGCCCGAAGACCCGGAGGGAAGTATCGCACACGAAAATGTGCCAGGGACAGAGACGTGTTCTACGTTGTCCCTTCTCGTCATGCAGTTTGTGCCTCTGCTGCTTCTGCTGTTAGGAATCGCTCCTTGAAAGGCGAGCGAGAGCGTCCTTCCGGGTGCATTGCACTGAGTCGAGTGCTCGCTCGGGGCTTTGCTCTCGGGGCCAAGGCAAGAGGGCGTGCTTGCCCGCAGAACTGAGAACACGCTGTTGGGCAGAGCTGCAACTGACCGCTGGAGTTCAGCTCTCGCCGGACGGCAGAAGGCGAAGAACGAAGCCGCTTGCGAGCGGCGCAGTGCAGCGAAGAGCTCTCCGAATTCGCCGCTAGCTCCACGGTCCTTCTCAGCTGCGAGTAGCAGCGCTCGCAGTACACAGAGCTTCGCAAGGCCCGAAGACCGGAGGGAAGTATGGCACACGGAAATGCGCCAGGACAGAGACGTGTTCTACGTTGTCCCTTCTCGTCATGCAGTTTGTGCCTCTGCTGCTTCTGCTGTTAGGAATCGCTCCTTGAAAGACGAGCGAGAGCGTCCTTCCGGGTGCATTGCACTGAGTCGAGTGCTCGCTCGGGACTTTGCACTCGGGGCCAAGGCAAGAGGGCGTGCTTGCCCGCAGAACTGAGAACACGCTGTTGGGCAGAGCTGCAACTGACCGCTGGAGTTCAGCTCTCGCCGGACGGCAGAAGGCGAAGAACGAAGCCGCTTGCGAGCGGCGCAGTGCAGCGAAGAGCTCTCCGAATTCGCCGCTAGCTCCACGGTCCTTCTCAGCTGCGAGTAGCAGCGCTCGCAGTACACAGAGCTTCGCAAGGCCCGAAGACCCGGAGGGAAGTATCGCACACGAAATGCGCCAGGACAGAGACGTGTTCTACGTTGTCCCTTCTCGTCATGCAGTTTGTGCCTCTGCTGCTTCTGCTGTTAGGAATCGCTCCTTGAAAGACGAGCGAGAGCGTCCTTCCGGGTGCATTGCACTGAGTCGAGTGCTCGCTCGGGACTTTGCACTCGGGGCCAAGGCAAGAGGGCGTGCTTGCCCGCAGAACTGAGAACACGCTGTTGGGCAGAGCTGCAACTGACCGCTGGAGTTCAGCTCTCGCCGGACGGCAGAAGGCGAAGAACGAAGCCGCTTGCGAGCGGCGCAGTGCAGCGAAGAGCTCTCCGAATTCGCCGCTAGCTCCACGGTCCTTCTCAGCTGCGAGTAGCAGCGCTCGCAGTACACAGAGCTTCGCAAGGCCCGAAGACCCGGAGGGAAGTATCGCACACGAAAATGCGCCAGGACAGAGACGTGTTCTACGTTGTCCCTTCTCGTCATGCAGTTTGTGCCTCTGCTGCTTCTGCTGTTAGGAATCGCTCCTTGAAAGGCGAGCGAGAGCGTCCTTCCGGGTGCATTGCACTGAGTCGAGTGCTCGCTCGGGGCTTTGCACTCGGGGCCAAGGCAAGAGGGCGTGCTTGCCCGCAGAACTGAGAACACGCTGTTGGGCAGAGCTGCAACTGACCGCTGGAGTTCAGCTCTCGCCGGACGGCAGAAGGCGAAGAACGAAGCCGCTTGCGAGCGGCGCAGTGCAGCGAAGAGCTCTCCGAATTCGCCGCTAGCTCCACGGTCCTTCTCAGCTGCGTGTAGCAGCGCTCGCAGTACACAGAGCTTCGCAAGGCCCGAAGACCCGGAGGGAAGTATCGCACACGAAAATGCGCCAGGACAGAGACGTGTTCTACGTTGGTCCCTTCTCGTCATGCAGTTTGTGCCTCTGCTGCTTCTGCTGTAGGTAATCGCTCCTTGAAAGACGAGCGAGAGCGTCCTTCCGGGTGCATTGCACTGAGTCGAGTGCTCGCTCGGGACTTTGCACTCGGGGCCAAGGCAAGAGGGCGTGCTTGCCCGCAGAACTGAGAACACGCTGTTGGGCAGAGCTGCAACTGACCGCTGGAGTTCAGCTCTCGCCGGACGGCAGAAAGGCGAAGAACGAAGCCGCTTGCGAGCGGCGCAGTGCAGCGAAGAGCTCTCCGAATTCGCCGCTAGCTCCACGGTCCTTCTCAGCTGCGTGTAGCAGCGCTCGCAGTACACAGAGCTTCGCAAGGCCCGAAGACCCGGAGGGAAGTATCGCACACGAAAATGTGCCAGGACAGAGACTGGTGTCTACGTTGTCCCTTCTCGTCATGCAGTTTGTGCCTCTGCTGCTTCTGCTGTTAGGAATCGCTCCTTGAAAGACGAGCGAGGAGCGTCCTTCCGGGTGCATTGCACTGAGTCGAGTGCTCGCTCGGGGCTTTGCTCTCGGGGCCCAAGGCAAGAGGGCGTGCTTGCCCGCAGAACTGAGAACACGCTGTTGGGCAGAGCTGCAACTGACCGCTGGAGTTCAGCTCTCGCCGGACGGCAGAAGGCGAAGAACGAAGCCGCTTGCGAGCGGCGCAGTGCAGCGAAGAGCTCTCCGAATTCGCCGCTAGCTCCACGGTCCTTCTCAGCTGCGAGTAGCAGCGCTCGCAGTACACAGAGCTTCGCAAGGCCCGAAGACCCGGAGGGAAGTATGGCACACGGAAATGCGCCAGGACAGAGACGTGTTCTACGTTGTCCCGTTCTCGTCATGCAGTTTGTGCCTCTGCTGCTTCTGCTGTTAGGAATCGCTCCTTGAAAGACGAGCGAGAGGCGTCCTTCCGGGGTGCATTGCACTGAGTCGAGCGCTCGCTCGGGAATTTGCACTCGGGGCCAAGGCAAGAGGGCGTGCTTGCCCGCAGAACTGAGAACACGCTGTTGGGCAGAGCTGCAACTGACCGCTGGAGTTCAGCTCTCGCCGGACGGCAGAAGGCGAAGAACGAAGCCGCTTGCGAGCGGCGCAGTGCAGCGAAGAGCTCTCCGAATGTCGCCGCTAGCTCCACGGTCCTTCTCAGCTGCGAGTAGCAGCGCTCGCAGTACACAGAGCTTCGCAAGGCCCGAAGACCCGGAGGGAAGTATCGCACACGAAAATGCGCCAGGACAGAGACGTGTTCTACGTTGTCCCTTCTCGTCATGCAGTTTGTGCCTCTGCTGCTTCTGCTGTAGGTAATCGCTCCTTGAAAGACGAGCGAGAGCGTCCTTCCGGGTGCATTGCACTGAGTCGAGTGCTCGCTCCGGACTTTGCACTCGGGGCCAAGGCAAGAGGGCGTGCTTGCCCGCAGAACTGAGAACACGCTGTTGGGCAGAGCTGCAACTGACCGCTGGAGTTCAGCTCTCGCCGGACGGCAGAAGGCGAAGAACGAAGCCGCTTGCGAGCGGCGCAGTGCAGCGAAGAGCTCTCCGAATTCGCCGCTAGCTCCACGGTCCTTCTCAGCTGCGAGTAGCAGCGCTCGCAGTACACAGAGCTTCGCAAGGCCCGAAGACCCGGAGGGAAGTATCGCACACGAAATGTGCCAGGACAGAGACGTGTTCTACGTTGTCCCTTCTCGTCATGCAGTTTGTGCCTCTGCTGCTTCTGCTGTAGGTAATCGCTCCTTGAAAGGCGAGCGAGAGCGTCCTTCCGGGTGCATTGCACTGAGTCGAGTGCTCGCTCGGGTCTTTGCACTCGGGGCCAAGGCAAGAGGGCGTGCTTGCCCGCAGAACTGAGAACACGCTGTTGGGCAGAGCTGCAACTGACCGCTGGAGTTCAGCTCTCGCCGGACGGCAGAAGGCGAAGAACGAAGCGCTTGCGTGCGGCGCAGTGCAGCGAAGAGCTCTCCGAATTCGCCGCTAGCTCCACGGTCCTTCTCAGCTGCGAGTAGCAGCGCTCGCAGTACACAGAGCTTCGCAAGGCCCGAAGACCCGGAGGGAAGTATCGCACACGAAAATGTGCCAGGACAGAGACGTGTTCTACGTTGTCCCTTCTCGTCATGCAGTTTGTGCCTCTGCTGCTTCTGCTGTTAGGAATCGCTCCTTGAAAGGCGAGCGAGAGCGTCCTTCCGGGTGCATTGCACTGAGTCGAGTGCTCGCTCGGGGCTTTGCTCTCGGGGCCAAGGCAAGAGGGCGTGCTTGCCCGCAGAACTGAGAACACGCTGTTGGGCAGAGCTGCAACTGACCGCTGGAGTTCAGCTCTCGCCGGACGGCAGAAGGCGAAGAACGAAGCCGCTTGCGAGCGGCGCAGTGCAGCGAAGAGCTCTCCGAATTCGCCGCTAGCTCCACGGTCCTTCTCAGCTGCGAGTAGCAGCGCTCGCAGTACACAGAGCTTCGCAAGGCCCGAAGACCCGGAGGGAAGTATGGCACACGGAAATGCGCCAGGACAGAGACGTGTTCTACGTTGTCCCTTCTCGTCATGCAGTTTGTGCCTCTGCTGCTTCTGCTGTTAGGAATCGCTCCTTGAAAGGCGAGCGAGAGCGTCCTTCCGGGTGCATTGCACTGAGTCGAGTGCTCGCTCGGGACTTTGCTCTCGGGGCCAAGGCAAGAGGGCGTGCTTGCCCGCAGAACTGAGAACACGCTGTTGGGCAGAGCTGCAACTGACCGCTGGAGTTCAGCTCTCGCCGGACGGCAGAAGGCGAAGAACGAAGCCGCTTGCGAGCGGCGCAGTGCAGCGAAGAGCTCTCCGAATTCGCCGCTAGCTCCACGGTCCTTCTCAGCTGCGAGTAGCAGCGCTCGCAGTACACAGGGCTTCGCAAGGCCCGAAGACCCGGAGGGAAGTATCGCACACGAAAATGTGCCAGGACAGAGACGTGTTCTACGTTGTCCCTTCTCGTCATGCAGTTTGTGCCTCTGCTGCTTCTGCTGTAGGTAATCGCTCCTTGAAAGGCGAGCGAGAGCGTCCTTCCGGGTGCATTGCACTGAGTCGAGTGCTCGCTCGGGGCTTTGCACTCGGGGCCAAGGCAAGAGGGCGTGCTTGCCCGCAGAACTGAGAACACGCTGTTGGGCAGAGCTGCAACTGACCGCTGGAGTTCAGCTCTCGCCGGACGGCAAAAGGCGAAGAACGAAGCCGCTTGCGTGCGGCGCAGTGCAGCGAAGAGCTCTCCGAATTCGCCGCTAGCTCCACGGTCCTTCTCAGCTGCGAGTAACAGCGCTCGCAGTACACAGAGCTTCGCAAGGCCCGAAGACCCGGAGGGAAGTATCGCACACGAAAATGTGCCAGGACAGAGACGTGTTCTACGTTGTCCCTTCTCGTCATGCAGTTTGTGCCTCTGCTGCTTCTGCTGTTAGGAATCGCTCCTTGAAAGGCGAGCGAGAGCGTCCTTCCGGGTGCATTGCACTGAGTCGAGTGCTCGCTCGGGGCTTTGCTCTCGGGGCCAAGGCAAGAGGGCGTGCTTGCCCGCAGAACTGAGAACACGCTGTTGGGCAGAGCTGCAACTGACCGCTGGAGTTCAGCTCTCGCCGGACGGCAGAAGGCGAAGAACGAAGCCGCTTGCGAGCGGCGCAGTGCAGCGAAGAGCTCTCCGAATTCGCCGCTAGCTCCACGGTCCTTCTCAGCTGCGAGTAGCAGCGCTCGCAGTACACAGAGCTTCGCAAGGCCCGAAGACCCGGAGGGAAGTATGGCACACGGAAATGCGCCAGGACAGAGACGTGTTCTACGTTGTCCCTTCTCGTCATGCAGTTTGTGCCTCTGCTGCTTCTGCTGTTAGGAATCGCTCCTTGAAAGACGAGCGAGAGCGTCCTTCCGGGTGCATTGCACTGAGTCGAGTGCTCGCTCGGGACTTTGCACTCGGGGCCAAGGCAAGAGGGCGTGCTTGCCCGCAGAACTGAGAACACGCTGTTGGGCAGAGCTGCAACTGACCGCTGGAGTTCAGCTCTCGCCGGACGGCAGAAGGCGAAGAACGAAGCCGCTTGCGAGCGGCGCAGTGCAGCGAAGAGCTCTCCGAATTCGCCGCTAGCTCCACGGTCCTTCTCAGCTGCGAGTAGCAGCGCTCGCAGTACACAGAGCTTCGCAAGGCCCGAAGACCCGGAGGGAAGTATCGCACACGAAAATGCGCCAGGACAGAGACGTGTTCTACGTTGTCCCTTCTCGTCATGCAGTTTGTGCCTCTGCTGCTTCTGCTGTTAGGAATCGCTCCTTGAAAGACGAGCGAGAGCGTCCTTCCGGGTGCATTGCACTGAGTCGAGTGCTCGCTCGGGACTTTGCACTCGGGGCCAAGGCAAGAGGGCGTGCTTGCCCGCAGAACTGAGAACACGCTGTTGGGCAGAGCTGCAACTGACCGCTGGAGTTCAGCTCTCGCCGGACGGCAGAAGGCGAAGAACGAAGCCGCTTGCGAGCGGCGCAGTGCAGCGAAGAGCTCTCCGAATTCGCCGCTAGCTCCACGGTCCTTCCCAGCTGCGAGTAGCAGCGCTCGCAGTACACAGAGCTTCGCAAGGCCCGAAGACCCGGAGGGAAGTATCGCACACGAAAATGCGCCAGGACAGAGACGTGTTCTACGTTGTCCCTTCTCGTCATGCAGTTTGTGCCTCTGCTGCTTCTGCTGTTAGGAATCGCTCCTTGAAAGACGAGCGAGAGCGTCCTTCCGGGTGCATTGCACTGAGTCGAGTGCTCGCTCGGGGCTTTGCACTCGGGGCCAAGGCAAGAGGGCGTGCTTGCCCGCAGAACTGAGAACACGCTGTTGGGCAGAGCTGCAACTGACCGCTGGAGTTCAGCTCTCGCCGGACGGCAGAAGGCGAAGAACGAAGCCGCTTGCGAGCGGCGCAGTGCAGCGAAGAGCTCTCCGAATTCGCCGCTAGCTCCACGGTCCTTCTCAGCTGCGAGTAGCAGCGCTCGCAGTACACAGAGCTTCGCAAGGCCCGAAGACCCGGAGGGAAGTATCGCACACGAAAATGCGCCAGGACAGAGACGTGTTCTACGTTGTCCCTTCTCGTCATGCAGTTTGTGCCTCTGCTGCTTCTGCTGTTAGGAATCGCTCCTTGAAAGGCGAGCGAGAGCGTCCTTCCGGGTGCATTGCACTGAGTCGAGTGCTCGCTCGGGGCTTTGCTCTCGGGGCCAAGGCAAGAGGGCGTGCTTGCCCGCAGAACTGAGAACACGCTGTTGGGCAGAGCTGCAACTGACCGCTGGAGTTCAGCTCTCGCCGGACGGCAGAAGGCGAAGAACGAAGCCGCTTGCGAGCGGCGCAGTGCAGCGAAGAGCTCTCCGAATTCGCCGCTAGCTCCACGGTCCTTCTCAGCTGCGTGTAGCAGCGCTCGCAGTACACAGAGCTTCGCAAGGCCCGAAGACCCGGAGGGAAGTATCGCACACGAAAATGCGCCAGGACAGAGACGTGTTCTACGTTGTCCCTTCTCGTCATGCAGTTTGTGCCTCTGCTGCTTCTGCTGTAGGTAATCGCTCCTTGAAAGACGAGCGAGAGCGTCCTTCCGGGTGCATTGCACTGAGTCGAGTGCTCGCTCGGGACTTTGCACTCGGGGCCAAGGCAAGAGGGCGTGCTTGCCCGCAGAACTGAGAACACGCTGTTGGGCAGAGCTGCAACTGACCGCTGGAGTTCAGCTCTCGCCGGACGGCAGAAGGCGAAGAACGAAGCCGCTTGCGAGCGGCGCAGTGCAGCGAAGAGCTCTCCGAATTCGCCGCTAGCTCCACGGTCCTTCTCAGCTGCGTGTAGCAGCGCTCGCAGTACACAGAGCTTCGCAAGGCCCGAAGACCCGGAGGGAAGTATCGCACACGAAAATGTGCCAGGACAGAGACGTGTTCTACGTTGTCCCTTCTCGTCATGCAGTTTGTGCCTCTGCTGCTTCTGCTGTTAGGAATCGCTCCTTGAAAGACGAGCGAGAGCGTCCTTCCGGGTGCATTGCACTGAGTCGAGTGCTCGCTCGGGGCTTTGCTCTCGGGGCCAAGGCAAGAGGGCGTGCTTGCCCGCAGAACTGAGAACACGCTGTTGGGCAGAGCTGCAACTGACCGCTGGAGTTCAGCTCTCGCCGGACGGCAGAAGGCGAAGAACGAAGCCGCTTGCGAGCGGCGCAGTGCAGCGAAGAGCTCTCCGAATTCGCCGCTAGCTCCACGGTCCTTCTCAGCTGCGAGTAGCAGCGCTCGCAGTACACAGAGCTTCGCAAGGCCCGAAGACCCGGAGGGAAGTATGGCACACGGAAATGCGCCAGGACAGAGACGTGTTCTACGTTGTCCCTTCTCGTCATGCAGTTTGTGCCTCTGCTGCTTCTGCTGTTAGGAATCGCTCCTTGAAAGACGAGCGAGAGCGTCCTTCCGGGTGCATTGCACTGAGTCGAGTGCTCGCTCGGGGCTTTGCACTCGGGGCCAAGGCAAGAGGGCGTGCTTGCCCGCAGAACTGAGAACACGCTGTTGGGCAGAGCTGCAACTGACCGCTGGAGTTCAGCTCTCGCCGGACGGCAGAAGGCGAAGAACGAAGCCGCTTGCGAGCGGCGCAGTGCAGCGAAGAGCTCTCCGAATTCGCCGCTAGCTCCACGGTCCTTCTCAGCTGCGAGTAGCAGCGCTCGCAGTACACAGAGCTTCGCAAGGCCCGAAGACCCGGAGGGAAGTATCGCACACGAAAATGCGCCAGGACAGAGACGTGTTCTACGTTGTCCCTTCTCGTCATGCAGTTTGTGCCTCTGCTGCTTCTGCTGTTAGGAATCGCTCCTTGAAAGACGAGCGAGAGCGTCCTTCCGGGTGCATTGCACTGAGTCGAGTGCTCGCTCGGGACTTTGCACTCGGGGCCAAGGCAAGAGGGCGTGCTTGCCCGCAGAACTGAGAACACGCTGTTGGGCAGAGCTGCAACTGACCGCTGGAGTTCAGCTCTCGCCGGACGGCAGAAGGCGAAGAACGAAGCCGCTTGCGAGCGGCGCAGTGCAGCGAAGAGCTCTCCGAATTCGCCGCTAGCTCCACGGTCCTTCCCAGCTGCGAGTAGCAGCGCTCGCAGTACACAGAGCTTCGCAAGGCCCGAAGACCCGGAGGGAAGTATCGCACACGAAAATGCGCCAGGACAGAGACGTGTTCTACGTTGTCCCTTCTCGTCATGCAGTTTGTGCCTCTGCTGCTTCTGCTGTTAGGAATCGCTCCTTGAAAGACGAGCGAGAGCGTCCTTCCGGGTGCATTGCACTGAGTCGAGTGCTCGCTCGGGGCTTTGCACTCGGGGCCAAGGCAAGAGGGCGTGCTTGCCCGCAGAACTGAGAACACGCTGTTGGGCAGAGCTGCAACTGACCGCTGGAGTTCAGCTCTCGCCGGACGGCAGAAGGCGAAGAACGAAGCCGCTTGCGAGCGGCGCAGTGCAGCGAAGAGCTCTCCGAATTCGCCGCTAGCTCCACGGTCCTTCTCAGCTGCGAGTAGCAGCGCTCGCAGTACACAGAGCTTCGCAAGGCCCGAAGACCCGGAGGGAAGTATCGCACACGAAAATGCGCCAGGACAGAGACGTGTTCTACGTTGTCCCTTCTCGTCATGCAGTTTGTGCCTCTGCTGCTTCTGCTGTTAGGAATCGCTCCTTGAAAGACGAGCGAGAGCGTCCTTCCGGGTGCATTGCACTGAGTCGAGTGCTCGCTCGGGGCTTTGCACTCGGGGCCAAGGCAAGAGGGCGTGCTTGCCCGCAGAACTGAGAACACGCTGTTGGGCAGAGCTGAAACTTACAGCTGGAGTTCAGCTCTCGCCGGACGGCAGAAGGCGAAGAACGAAGCCGCTTGCGAGCGGCGCAGTGCAGCGAAGAGCTCTCCGAATTCGCCGCTAGCTCCACGGTCCTTCTCAGCTGCGAGTAGCAGCGCTCGCAGTACACAGAGCTTCGCAAGGCCCGAAGACCCGGAGGGAAGTATGGCACACGGAAATGTGCCAGGACAGAGACGTGTTCTACGTTGTCCCTTCTCGTCATGCAGTTTGTGCCTCTGCTGCTTCTGCTGTTAGGAATCGCTCCTTGAAAGACGAGCGAGAGCGTCCTTCCGGGTGCATTGCACTGAGTCGAGTGCTCGCTCGGGACTTTGCTCTCGGGGCCAAGGCAAGAGGGCGTGCTTGCCCGCAGAACTGAGAACACGCTGTTGGGCAGAGCTGCAACTGACCGCTGGAGTTCAGCTCTCGCCGGACGGCAGAAGGCGAAGAACGAAGCCGCTTGCGAGCGGCGCAGTGCAGCGAAGAGCTCTCCGAATTCGCCGCTAGCTCCACGGTCCTTCTCAGCTGCGAGTAGCAGCGCTCGCAGTACACAGAGCTTCGCAAGGCCCGAAGACCCGGAGGGAAGTATCGCACACGGAAATGTGCCAGGACAGAGACGTGTTCTACGTTGTCCCTTCTCGTCATGCAGTTTGTGCCTCTGCTGCTTCTGCTGTTAGGAATCGCTCCTTGAAAGACGAGCGAGAGCGTCCTTCCGGGTGCATTGCACTGAGTCGAGTGCTCGCTCGGGACTTTGCTCTCGGGGCCAAGGCAAGAGGGCGTGCTTGCCCGCAGAACTGAGAACACGCTGTTGGGCAGAGCTGCAACTGACCGCTGGAGTTCAGCTCTCGCCGGACGGCAGAAGGCGAAGAACGAAGCCGCTTGCGAGCGGCGCAGTGCAGCGAAGAGCTCTCCGAATTCGCCGCTAGCTCCACGGTCCTTCTCAGCTGCGAGTAGCAGCGCTCGCAGTACACAGGGCTTCGCAAGGCCCGAAGACCCGGAGGGAAGTATCGCACACGAAAATGTGCCAGGACAGAGACGTGTTCTACGTTGTCCCTTCTCGTCATGCAGTTTGTGCCTCTGCTGCTTCTGCTGTTAGGAATCGCTCCTTGAAAGGCGAGCGAGAGCGTCCTTCCGGGTGCATTGCACTGAGTCGAGTGCTCGCTCGGGACTTTGCACTCGGGGCCAAGGCAAGAGGGCGTGCTTGCCCGCAGAACTGAGAACACGCTGTTGGGCAGAGCTGAAACTTACCGCTGGAGTTCAGCTCTCGCCGGACGGCAGAAGGCGAAGAACGAAGCCGCTTGCGAGCGGCGCAGTGCAGCGAAGAGCTCTCCGAATTCGCCGCAAGCTCCACGGTCCTTCTCAGCTGCGAGTAGCAGCGCTCGCAGTACACAGAGCTTCGCAAGGCCCGAAGACCCGGAGGGAAGTATGGCACACGGAAATGTGCCAGGACAGAGACGTGTTCTACGTTGTCCCTTCTCGTCATGCAGTTTGTGCCTCTGCTGCTTCTGCTGTTAGGAATCGCTCCTTGAAAGGCGAGCGAGAGCGTCCTTCCGGGTGCATTGCACTGAGTCGAGTGCTCGCTCGGGGCTTTGCTCTCGGGGCCAAGGCAAGAGGGCGTGCTTGCCCGCAGAACTGAGAACACGCTGTTGGGCAGAGCTGCAACTGACCGCTGGAGTTCAGCTCTCGCCGGACGGCAGAAGGCGAAGAACGAAGCCGCTTGCGAGCGGCGCAGTGCAGCGAAGAGCTCTCCGAATTCGCCGCTAGCTCCACGGTCCTTCTCAGCTGCGAGTAGCAGCGCTCGCAGTACACAGAGCTTCGCAAGGCCCGAAGACCCGGAGGGAAGTATGGCACACGGAAATGCGCCAGGACAGAGACGTGTTCTACGTTGTCCCTTCTCGTCATGCAGTTTGTGCCTCTGCTGCTTCTGCTGTTAGGAATCGCTCCTTGAAAGACGAGCGAGAGCGTCCTTCCGGGTGCATTGCACTGAGTCGAGTGCTCGCTCGGGACTTTGCTCTCGGGGCCAAGGCAAGAGGGCGTGCTTGCCCGCAGAACTGAGAACACGCTGTTGGGCAGAGCTGCAACTGACCGCTGGAGTTCAGCTCTCGCCGGACGGCAGAAGGCGAAGAACGAAGCCGCTTGCGAGCGGCGCAGTGCAGCGAAGAGCTCTCCGAATTCGCCGCTAGCTCCACGGTCTTTCTCAGCTGCGAGTAGCAGCGCTCGCAGTACACAGGGCTTCGCAAGGCCCGAAGACCCGGAGGGAAGTATCGCACACGAAAATGTGCCAGGACAGAGACGTGTTCTACGTTGTCCCTTCTCGTCATGCAGTTTGTGCCTCTGCTGCTTCTGCTGTTAGGAATCGCTCCTTGAAAGGCGAGCGAGAGCGTCCTTCCGGGTGCATTGCACTGAGTCGAGTGCTCGCTCGGGACTTTGCTCTCGGGGCCAAGGCAAGAGGGCGTGCTTGCCCGCAGAACTGAGAACACGCTGTTGGGCAGAGCTGCAACTGACCGCTGGAGTTCAGCTCTCGCCGGACGGCAGAAGGCGAAGAACGAAGCCGCTTGCGAGCGGCGCAGTGCAGCGAAGAGCTCTCCGAATTCGCCGCTAGCTCCACGGTCCTTCTCAGCTGCGAGTAGCAGCGCTCGCAGTACACAGGGCTTCGCAAGGCCCGAAGACCCGGAGGGAAGTATCGCACACGAAAATGTGCCAGGACAGAGACGTGTTCTACGTTGTCCCTTCTCGTCATGCAGTTTGTGCCTCTGCTGCTTCTGCTGTTAGGAATCGCTCCTTGAAAGGCGAGCGAGAGCGTCCTTCCGGGTGCATTGCACTGAGTCGAGTGCTCGCTCGGGACTTTGCACTCGGGGCCAAGGCAAGAGGGCGTGCTTGCCCGCAGAACTGAGAACACGCTGTTGGGCAGAGCTGCAACTGACCGCTGGAGTTCAGCTCTCGCCGGACGGCAAAAGGCGAAGAACGAAGCCGCTTGCGTGCGGCGCAGTGCAGCGAAGAGCTCTCCGAATTCGCCGCTAGCTCCACGGTCCTTCTCAGCTGCGAGTAGCAGCGCTCGCAGTACACAGAGCTTCGCAAGGCCCGAAGACCCGGAGGGAAGTATCGCACACGAAAATGTGCCAGGACAGAGACGTGTTCTACGTTGTCCCTTCTCGTCATGCAGTTTGTGCCTCTGCTGCTTCTGCTGTTAGGAATCGCTCCTTGAAAGGCGAGCGAGAGCGTCCTTCCGGGTGCATTGCACTGAGTCGAGTGCTCGCTCGGGACTTTGCTCTCGGGGCCAAGGCAAGAGGGCGTGCTTGCCCGCAGAACTGAGAACACGCTGTTGGGCAGAGCTGCAACTGACCGCTGGAGTTCAGCTCTCGCCGGACGGCAGAAGGCGAAGAACGAAGCCGCTTGCGAGCGGCGCAGTGCAGCGAAGAGCTCTCCGAATTCGCCGCTAGCTCCACGGTCCTTCTCAGCTGCGAGTAGCAGCGCTCGCAGTACACAGAGCTTCGCAAGGCCCGAAGACCCGGAGGGAAGTATGGCACACGGAAATGTGCCAGGACAGAGACGTGTTCTACGTTGTCCCTTCTCGTCATGCAGTTTGTGCCTCTGCTGCTTCTGCTGTTAGGAATCGCTCCTTGAAAGGCGAGCGAGAGCGTCCTTCCGGGTGCATTGCACTGAGTCGAGTGCTCGCTCGGGACTTTGCTCTCGGGGCCAAGGCAAGAGGGCGTGCTTGCCCGCAGAACTGAGAACACGCTGTTGGGCAGAGCTGCAACTGACCGCTGGAGTTCAGCTCTCGCCGGACGGCAGAAGGCGAAGAACGAAGCCGCTTGCGAGCGGCGCAGTGCAGCGAAGAGCTCTCCGAATTCGCCGCTAGCTCCACGGTCCTTCTCAGCTGCGAGTAGCAGCGCTCGCAGTACACAGGGCTTCGCAAGGCCCGAAGACCCGGAGGGAAGTATCGCACACGAAAATGTGCCAGGACAGAGACGTGTTCTACGTTGTCCCTTCTCGTCATGCAGTTTGTGCCTCTGCTGCTTCTGCTGTAGGTAATCGCTCCTTGAAAGGCGAGCGAGAGCGTCCTTCCGGGTGCATTGCACTGAGTCGAGTGCTCGCTCGGGGCTTTGCTCTCGGGGCCAAGGCAAGAGGGCGTGCTTGCCCGCAGAACTGAGAACACGCTGTTGGGCAGAGCTGCAACTGACCGCTGGAGTTCAGCTCTCGCCGGACGGCAGAAGGCGAAGAACGAAGCCGCTTGCGAGCGGCGCAGTGCAGCGAAGAGCTCTCCGAATTCGCCGCTAGCTCCACGGTCCTTCTCAGCTGCGAGTAGCAGCGCTCGCAGTACACAGAGCTTCGCAAGGCCCGAAGACCCGGAGGGAAGTATGGCACACGGAAATGCGCCAGGACAGAGACGTGTTCTACGTTGTCCCTTCTCGTCATGCAGTTTGTGCCTCTGCTGCTTCTGCTGTTAGGAATCGCTCCTTGAAAGACGAGCGAGAGCGTCCTTCCGGGTGCATTGCACTGAGTCGAGTGCTCGCTCGGGACTTTGCTCTCGGGGCCAAGGCAAGAGGGCGTGCTTGCCCGCAGAACTGAGAACACGCTGTTGGGCAGAGCTGCAACTGACCGCTGGAGTTCAGCTCTCGCCGGACGGCAGAAGGCGAAGAACGAAGCCGCTTGCGAGCGGCGCAGTGCAGCGAAGAGCTCTCCGAATTCGCCGCTAGCTCCACGGTCTTTCTCAGCTGCGAGTAGCAGCGCTCGCAGTACACAGGGCTTCGCAAGGCCCGAAGACCCGGAGGGAAGTATCGCACACGAAAATGTGCCAGGACAGAGACGTGTTCTACGTTGTCCCTTCTCGTCATGCAGTTTGTGCCTCTGCTGCTTCTGCTGTTAGGAATCGCTCCTTGAAAGGCGAGCGAGAGCGTCCTTCCGGGTGCATTGCACTGAGTCGAGTGCTCGCTCGGGGCTTTGCTCTCGGGGCCAAGGCAAGAGGGCGTGCTTGCCCGCAGAACTGAGAACACGCTGTTGGGCAGAGCTGCAACTGACCGCTGGAGTTCAGCTCTCGCCGGACGGCAGAAGGCGAAGAACGAAGCCGCTTGCGAGCGGCGCAGTGCAGCGAAGAGCTCTCCGAATTCGCCGCTAGCTCCACGGTCCTTCTCAGCTGCGAGTAGCAGCGCTCGCAGTACACAGGGCTTCGCAAGGCCCGAAGACCCGGAGGGAAGTATCGCACACGAAAATGTGCCAGGACAGAGACGTGTTCTACGTTGTCCCTTCTCGTCATGCAGTTTGTGCCTCTGCTGCTTCTGCTGTAGGTAATCGCTCCTTGAAAGGCGAGCGAGAGCGTCCTTCCGGGTGCATTGCACTGAGTCGAGTGCTCGCTCGGGGCTTTGCACTCGGGGCCAAGGCAAGAGGGCGTGCTTGCCCGCAGAACTGAGAACACGCTGTTGGGCAGAGCTGCAACTGACCGCTGGAGTTCAGCTCTCGCCGGACGGCAAAAGGCGAAGAACGAAGCCGCTTGCGTGCGGCGCAGTGCAGCGAAGAGCTCTCCGAATTCGCCGCTAGCTCCACGGTCCTTCTCAGCTGCGAGTAACAGCGCTCGCAGTACACAGAGCTTCGCAAGGCCCGAAGACCCGGAGGGAAGTATCGCACACGAAAATGTGCCAGGACAGAGACGTGTTCTACGTTGTCCCTTCTCGTCATGCAGTTTGTGCCTCTGCTGCTTCTGCTGTTAGGAATCGCTCCTTGAAAGGCGAGCGAGAGCGTCCTTCCGGGTGCATTGCACTGAGTCGAGTGCTCGCTCGGGGCTTTGCTCTCGGGGCCAAGGCAAGAGGGCGTGCTTGCCCGCAGAACTGAGAACACGCTGTTGGGCAGAGCTGCAACTGACCGCTGGAGTTCAGCTCTCGCCGGACGGCAGAAGGCGAAGAACGAAGCCGCTTGCGAGCGGCGCAGTGCAGCGAAGAGCTCTCCGAATTCGCCGCTAGCTCCACGGTCCTTCTCAGCTGCGAGTAGCAGCGCTCGCAGTACACAGAGCTTCGCAAGGCCCGAAGACCCGGAGGGAAGTATGGCACACGGAAATGCGCCAGGACAGAGACGTGTTCTACGTTGTCCCTTCTCGTCATGCAGTTTGTGCCTCTGCTGCTTCTGCTGTTAGGAATCGCTCCTTGAAAGACGAGCGAGAGCGTCCTTCCGGGTGCATTGCACTGAGTCGAGTGCTCGCTCGGGACTTTGCACTCGGGGCCAAGGCAAGAGGGCGTGCTTGCCCGCAGAACTGAGAACACGCTGTTGGGCAGAGCTGCAACTGACCGCTGGAGTTCAGCTCTCGCCGGACGGCAGAAGGCGAAGAACGAAGCCGCTTGCGAGCGGCGCAGTGCAGCGAAGAGCTCTCCGAATTCGCCGCTAGCTCCACGGTCCTTCTCAGCTGCGAGTAGCAGCGCTCGCAGTACACAGAGCTTCGCAAGGCCCGAAGACCCGGAGGGAAGTATCGCACACGAAAATGCGCCAGGACAGAGACGTGTTCTACGTTGTCCCTTCTCGTCATGCAGTTTGTGCCTCTGCTGCTTCTGCTGTTAGGAATCGCTCCTTGAAAGACGAGCGAGAGCGTCCTTCCGGGTGCATTGCACTGAGTCGAGTGCTCGCTCGGGACTTTGCACTCGGGGCCAAGGCAAGAGGGCGTGCTTGCCCGCAGAACTGAGAACACGCTGTTGGGCAGAGCTGCAACTGACCGCTGGAGTTCAGCTCTCGCCGGACGGCAGAAGGCGAAGAACGAAGCCGCTTGCGAGCGGCGCAGTGCAGCGAAGAGCTCTCCGAATTCGCCGCTAGCTCCACGGTCCTTCCCAGCTGCGAGTAGCAGCGCTCGCAGTACACAGAGCTTCGCAAGGCCCGAAGACCCGGAGGGAAGTATCGCACACGAAAATGCGCCAGGACAGAGACGTGTTCTACGTTGTCCCTTCTCGTCATGCAGTTTGTGCCTCTGCTGCTTCTGCTGTTAGGAATCGCTCCTTGAAAGACGAGCGAGAGCGTCCTTCCGGGTGCATTGCACTGAGTCGAGTGCTCGCTCGGGGCTTTGCACTCGGGGCCAAGGCAAGAGGGCGTGCTTGCCCGCAGAACTGAGAACACGCTGTTGGGCAGAGCTGCAACTGACCGCTGGAGTTCAGCTCTCGCCGGACGGCAGAAGGCGAAGAACGAAGCCGCTTGCGAGCGGCGCAGTGCAGCGAAGAGCTCTCCGAATTCGCCGCTAGCTCCACGGTCCTTCTCAGCTGCGAGTAGCAGCGCTCGCAGTACACAGAGCTTCGCAAGGCCCGAAGACCCGGAGGGAAGTATCGCACACGAAAATGCGCCAGGACAGAGACGTGTTCTACGTTGTCCCTTCTCGTCATGCAGTTTGTGCCTCTGCTGCTTCTGCTGTTAGGAATCGCTCCTTGAAAGGCGAGCGAGAGCGTCCTTCCGGGTGCATTGCACTGAGTCGAGTGCTCGCTCGGGGCTTTGCTCTCGGGGCCAAGGCAAGAGGGCGTGCTTGCCCGCAGAACTGAGAACACGCTGTTGGGCAGAGCTGCAACTGACCGCTGGAGTTCAGCTCTCGCCGGACGGCAGAAGGCGAAGAACGAAGCCGCTTGCGAGCGGCGCAGTGCAGCGAAGAGCTCTCCGAATTCGCCGCTAGCTCCACGGTCCTTCTCAGCTGCGTGTAGCAGCGCTCGCAGTACACAGAGCTTCGCAAGGCCCGAAGACCCGGAGGGAAGTATCGCACACGAAAATGCGCCAGGACAGAGACGTGTTCTACGTTGTCCCTTCTCGTCATGCAGTTTGTGCCTCTGCTGCTTCTGCTGTAGGTAATCGCTCCTTGAAAGACGAGCGAGAGCGTCCTTCCGGGTGCATTGCACTGAGTCGAGTGCTCGCTCGGGACTTTGCACTCGGGGCCAAGGCAAGAGGGCGTGCTTGCCCGCAGAACTGAGAACACGCTGTTGGGCAGAGCTGCAACTGACCGCTGGAGTTCAGCTCTCGCCGGACGGCAGAAGGCGAAGAACGAAGCCGCTTGCGAGCGGCGCAGTGCAGCGAAGAGCTCTCCGAATTCGCCGCTAGCTCCACGGTCCTTCTCAGCTGCGTGTAGCAGCGCTCGCAGTACACAGAGCTTCGCAAGGCCCGAAGACCCGGAGGGAAGTATCGCACACGAAAATGTGCCAGGACAGAGACGTGTTCTACGTTGTCCCTTCTCGTCATGCAGTTTGTGCCTCTGCTGCTTCTGCTGTTAGGAATCGCTCCTTGAAAGACGAGCGAGAGCGTCCTTCCGGGTGCATTGCACTGAGTCGAGTGCTCGCTCGGGGCTTTGCTCTCGGGGCCAAGGCAAGAGGGCGTGCTTGCCCGCAGAACTGAGAACACGCTGTTGGGCAGAGCTGCAACTGACCGCTGGAGTTCAGCTCTCGCCGGACGGCAGAAGGCGAAGAACGAAGCCGCTTGCGAGCGGCGCAGTGCAGCGAAGAGCTCTCCGAATTCGCCGCTAGCTCCACGGTCCTTCTCAGCTGCGAGTAGCAGCGCTCGCAGTACACAGAGCTTCGCAAGGCCCGAAGACCCGGAGGGAAGTATGGCACACGGAAATGCGCCAGGACAGAGACGTGTTCTACGTTGTCCCTTCTCGTCATGCAGTTTGTGCCTCTGCTGCTTCTGCTGTTAGGAATCGCTCCTTGAAAGACGAGCGAGAGCGTCCTTCCGGGTGCATTGCACTGAGTCGAGTGCTCGCTCGGGGCTTTGCACTCGGGGCCAAGGCAAGAGGGCGTGCTTGCCCGCAGAACTGAGAACACGCTGTTGGGCAGAGCTGCAACTGACCGCTGGAGTTCAGCTCTCGCCGGACGGCAGAAGGCGAAGAACGAAGCCGCTTGCGAGCGGCGCAGTGCAGCGAAGAGCTCTCCGAATTCGCCGCTAGCTCCACGGTCCTTCTCAGCTGCGAGTAGCAGCGCTCGCAGTACACAGAGCTTCGCAAGGCCCGAAGACCCGGAGGGAAGTATCGCACACGAAAATGCGCCAGGACAGAGACGTGTTCTACGTTGTCCCTTCTCGTCATGCAGTTTGTGCCTCTGCTGCTTCTGCTGTTAGGAATCGCTCCTTGAAAGACGAGCGAGAGCGTCCTTCCGGGTGCATTGCACTGAGTCGAGTGCTCGCTCGGGACTTTGCACTCGGGGCCAAGGCAAGAGGGCGTGCTTGCCCGCAGAACTGAGAACACGCTGTTGGGCAGAGCTGCAACTGACCGCTGGAGTTCAGCTCTCGCCGGACGGCAGAAGGCGAAGAACGAAGCCGCTTGCGAGCGGCGCAGTGCAGCGAAGAGCTCTCCGAATTCGCCGCTAGCTCCACGGTCCTTCCCAGCTGCGAGTAGCAGCGCTCGCAGTACACAGAGCTTCGCAAGGCCCGAAGACCCGGAGGGAAGTATCGCACACGAAAATGCGCCAGGACAGAGACGTGTTCTACGTTGTCCCTTCTCGTCATGCAGTTTGTGCCTCTGCTGCTTCTGCTGTTAGGAATCGCTCCTTGAAAGACGAGCGAGAGCGTCCTTCCGGGTGCATTGCACTGAGTCGAGTGCTCGCTCGGGGCTTTGCACTCGGGGCCAAGGCAAGAGGGCGTGCTTGCCCGCAGAACTGAGAACACGCTGTTGGGCAGAGCTGCAACTGACCGCTGGAGTTCAGCTCTCGCCGGACGGCAGAAGGCGAAGAACGAAGCCGCTTGCGAGCGGCGCAGTGCAGCGAAGAGCTCTCCGAATTCGCCGCTAGCTCCACGGTCCTTCTCAGCTGCGAGTAGCAGCGCTCGCAGTACACAGAGCTTCGCAAGGCCCGAAGACCCGGAGGGAAGTATCGCACACGAAAATGCGCCAGGACAGAGACGTGTTCTACGTTGTCCCTTCTCGTCATGCAGTTTGTGCCTCTGCTGCTTCTGCTGTTAGGAATCGCTCCTTGAAAGACGAGCGAGAGCGTCCTTCCGGGTGCATTGCACTGAGTCGAGTGCTCGCTCGGGGCTTTGCACTCGGGGCCAAGGCAAGAGGGCGTGCTTGCCCGCAGAACTGAGAACACGCTGTTGGGCAGAGCTGAAACTTACCGCTGGAGTTCAGCTCTCGCCGGACGGCAGAAGGCGAAGAACGAAGCCGCTTGCGAGCGGCGCAGTGCAGCGAAGAGCTCTCCGAATTCGCCGCTAGCTCCACGGTCCTTCTCAGCTGCGAGTAGCAGCGCTCGCAGTACACAGAGCTTCGCAAGGCCCGAAGACCCGGAGGGAAGTATGGCACACGGAAATGTGCCAGGACAGAGACGTGTTCTACGTTGTCCCTTCTCGTCATGCAGTTTGTGCCTCTGCTGCTTCTGCTGTTAGGAATCGCTCCTTGAAAGACGAGCGAGAGCGTCCTTCCGGGTGCATTGCACTGAGTCGAGTGCTCGCTCGGGACTTTGCTCTCGGGGCCAAGGCAAGAGGGCGTGCTTGCCCGCAGAACTGAGAACACGCTGTTGGGCAGAGCTGCAACTGACCGCTGGAGTTCAGCTCTCGCCGGACGGCAGAAGGCGAAGAACGAAGCCGCTTGCGAGCGGCGCAGTGCAGCGAAGAGCTCTCCGAATTCGCCGCTAGCTCCACGGTCCTTCTCAGCTGCGAGTAGCAGCGCTCGCAGTACACAGAGCTTCGCAAGGCCCGAAGACCCGGAGGGAAGTATCGCACACGGAAATGTGCCAGGACAGAGACGTGTTCTACGTTGTCCCTTCTCGTCATGCAGTTTGTGCCTCTGCTGCTTCTGCTGTTAGGAATCGCTCCTTGAAAGACGAGCGAGAGCGTCCTTCCGGGTGCATTGCACTGAGTCGAGTGCTCGCTCGGGACTTTGCTCTCGGGGCCAAGGCAAGAGGGCGTGCTTGCCCGCAGAACTGAGAACACGCTGTTGGGCAGAGCTGCAACTGACCGCTGGAGTTCAGCTCTCGCCGGACGGCAGAAGGCGAAGAACGAAGCCGCTTGCGAGCGGCGCAGTGCAGCGAAGAGCTCTCCGAATTCGCCGCTAGCTCCACGGTCCTTCTCAGCTGCGAGTAGCAGCGCTCGCAGTACACAGAGCTTCGCAAGGCCCGAAGACCCGGAGGGAAGTATCGCACACGAAAATGTGCCAGGACAGAGACGTGTTCTACGTTGTCCCTTCTCGTCATGCAGTTTGTGCCTCTGCTGCTTCTGCTGTTAGGAATCGCTCCTTGAAAGGCGAGCGAGAGCGTCCTTCCGGGTGCATTGCACTGAGTCGAGTGCTCGCTCGGGACTTTGCACTCGGGGCCAAGGCAAGAGGGCGTGCTTGCCCGCAGAACTGAGAACACGCTGTTGGGCAGAGCTGAAACTTACCGCTGGAGTTCAGCTCTCGCCGGACGGCAGAAGGCGAAGAACGAAGCCGCTTGCGAGCGGCGCAGTGCAGCGAAGAGCTCTCCGAATTCGCCGCAAGCTCCACGGTCCTTCTCAGCTGCGAGTAGCAGCGCTCGCAGTACACAGAGCTTCGCAAGGCCCGAAGACCCGGAGGGAAGTATGGCACACGGAAATGCGCCAGGACAGAGACGTGTTCTACGTTGTCCCTTCTCGTCATGCAGTTTGTGCCTCTGCTGCTTCTGCTGTTAGGAATCGCTCCTTGAAAGGCGAGCGAGAGCGTCCTTCCGGGTGCATTGCACTGAGTCGAGTGCTCGCTCGGGGCTTTGCTCTCGGGGCCAAGGCAAGAGGGCGTGCTTGCCCGCAGAACTGAGAACACGCTGTTGGGCAGAGCTGCAACTGACCGCTGGAGTTCAGCTCTCGCCGGACGGCAGAAGGCGAAGAACGAAGCCGCTTGCGAGCGGCGCAGTGCAGCGAAGAGCTCTCCGAATTCGCCGCTAGCTCCACGGTCCTTCTCAGCTGCGAGTAGCAGCGCTCGCAGTACACAGAGCTTCGCAAGGCCCGAAGACCCGGAGGGAAGTATGGCACACGGAAATGCGCCAGGACAGAGACGTGTTCTACGTTGTCCCTTCTCGTCATGCAGTTTGTGCCTCTGCTGCTTCTGCTGTTAGGAATCGCTCCTTGAAAGACGAGCGAGAGCGTCCTTCCGGGTGCATTGCACTGAGTCGAGTGCTCGCTCGGGACTTTGCTCTCGGGGCCAAGGCAAGAGGGCGTGCTTGCCCGCAGAACTGAGAACACGCTGTTGGGCAGAGCTGCAACTGACCGCTGGAGTTCAGCTCTCGCCGGACGGCAGAAGGCGAAGAACGAAGCCGCTTGCGAGCGGCGCAGTGCAGCGAAGAGCTCTCCGAATTCGCCGCTAGCTCCACGGTCTTTCTCAGCTGCGAGTAGCAGCGCTCGCAGTACACAGGGCTTCGCAAGGCCCGAAGACCCGGAGGGAAGTATCGCACACGAAAATGTGCCAGGACAGAGACGTGTTCTACGTTGTCCCTTCTCGTCATGCAGTTTGTGCCTCTGCTGCTTCTGCTGTTAGGAATCGCTCCTTGAAAGGCGAGCGAGAGCGTCCTTCCGGGTGCATTGCACTGAGTCGAGTGCTCGCTCGGGACTTTGCTCTCGGGGCCAAGGCAAGAGGGCGTGCTTGCCCGCAGAACTGAGAACACGCTGTTGGGCAGAGCTGCAACTGACCGCTGGAGTTCAGCTCTCGCCGGACGGCAGAAGGCGAAGAACGAAGCCGCTTGCGAGCGGCGCAGTGCAGCGAAGAGCTCTCCGAATTCGCCGCTAGCTCCACGGTCCTTCTCAGCTGCGAGTAGCAGCGCTCGCAGTACACAGGGCTTCGCAAGGCCCGAAGACCCGGAGGGAAGTATCGCACACGAAAATGTGCCAGGACAGAGACGTGTTCTACGTTGTCCCTTCTCGTCATGCAGTTTGTGCCTCTGCTGCTTCTGCTGTTAGGAATCGCTCCTTGAAAGGCGAGCGAGAGCGTCCTTCCGGGTGCATTGCACTGAGTCGAGTGCTCGCTCGGGACTTTGCACTCGGGGCCAAGGCAAGAGGGCGTGCTTGCCCGCAGAACTGAGAACACGCTGTTGGGCAGAGCTGCAACTGACCGCTGGAGTTCAGCTCTCGCCGGACGGCAAAAGGCGAAGAACGAAGCCGCTTGCGTGCGGCGCAGTGCAGCGAAGAGCTCTCCGAATTCGCCGCTAGCTCCACGGTCCTTCTCAGCTGCGAGTAGCAGCGCTCGCAGTACACAGAGCTTCGCAAGGCCCGAAGACCCGGAGGGAAGTATCGCACACGAAAATGTGCCAGGACAGAGACGTGTTCTACGTTGTCCCTTCTCGTCATGCAGTTTGTGCCTCTGCTGCTTCTGCTGTTAGGAATCGCTCCTTGAAAGGCGAGCGAGAGCGTCCTTCCGGGTGCATTGCACTGAGTCGAGTGCTCGCTCGGGACTTTGCTCTCGGGGCCAAGGCAAGAGGGCGTGCTTGCCCGCAGAACTGAGAACACGCTGTTGGGCAGAGCTGCAACTGACCGCTGGAGTTCAGCTCTCGCCGGACGGCAGAAGGCGAAGAACGAAGCCGCTTGCGAGCGGCGCAGTGCAGCGAAGAGCTCTCCGAATTCGCCGCTAGCTCCACGGTCCTTCTCAGCTGCGAGTAGCAGCGCTCGCAGTACACAGAGCTTCGCAAGGCCCGAAGACCCGGAGGGAAGTATGGCACACGGAAATGTGCCAGGACAGAGACGTGTTCTACGTTGTCCCTTCTCGTCATGCAGTTTGTGCCTCTGCTGCTTCTGCTGTTAGGAATCGCTCCTTGAAAGGCGAGCGAGAGCGTCCTTCCGGGTGCATTGCACTGAGTCGAGTGCTCGCTCGGGACTTTGCTCTCGGGGCCAAGGCAAGAGGGCGTGCTTGCCCGCAGAACTGAGAACACGCTGTTGGGCAGAGCTGCAACTGACCGCTGGAGTTCAGCTCTCGCCGGACGGCAGAAGGCGAAGAACGAAGCCGCTTGCGAGCGGCGCAGTGCAGCGAAGAGCTCTCCGAATTCGCCGCTAGCTCCACGGTCCTTCTCAGCTGCGAGTAGCAGCGCTCGCAGTACACAGGGCTTCGCAAGGCCCGAAGACCCGGAGGGAAGTATCGCACACGAAAATGTGCCAGGACAGAGACGTGTTCTACGTTGTCCCTTCTCGTCATGCAGTTTGTGCCTCTGCTGCTTCTGCTGTAGGTAATCGCTCCTTGAAAGGCGAGCGAGAGCGTCCTTCCGGGTGCATTGCACTGAGTCGAGTGCTCGCTCGGGGCTTTGCTCTCGGGGCCAAGGCAAGAGGGCGTGCTTGCCCGCAGAACTGAGAACACGCTGTTGGGCAGAGCTGCAACTGACCGCTGGAGTTCAGCTCTCGCCGGACGGCAGAAGGCGAAGAACGAAGCCGCTTGCGAGCGGCGCAGTGCAGCGAAGAGCTCTCCGAATTCGCCGCTAGCTCCACGGTCCTTCTCAGCTGCGAGTAGCAGCGCTCGCAGTACACAGAGCTTCGCAAGGCCCGAAGACCCGGAGGGAAGTATGGCACACGGAAATGCGCCAGGACAGAGACGTGTTCTACGTTGTCCCTTCTCGTCATGCAGTTTGTGCCTCTGCTGCTTCTGCTGTTAGGAATCGCTCCTTGAAAGACGAGCGAGAGCGTCCTTCCGGGTGCATTGCACTGAGTCGAGTGCTCGCTCGGGACTTTGCTCTCGGGGCCAAGGCAAGAGGGCGTGCTTGCCCGCAGAACTGAGAACACGCTGTTGGGCAGAGCTGCAACTGACCGCTGGAGTTCAGCTCTCGCCGGACGGCAGAAGGCGAAGAACGAAGCCGCTTGCGAGCGGCGCAGTGCAGCGAAGAGCTCTCCGAATTCGCCGCTAGCTCCACGGTCTTTCTCAGCTGCGAGTAGCAGCGCTCGCAGTACACAGGGCTTCGCAAGGCCCGAAGACCCGGAGGGAAGTATCGCACACGAAAATGTGCCAGGACAGAGACGTGTTCTACGTTGTCCCTTCTCGTCATGCAGTTTGTGCCTCTGCTGCTTCTGCTGTTAGGAATCGCTCCTTGAAAGGCGAGCGAGAGCGTCCTTCCGGGTGCATTGCACTGAGTCGAGTGCTCGCTCGGGACTTTGCTCTCGGGGCCAAGGCAAGAGGGCGTGCTTGCCCGCAGAACTGAGAACACGCTGTTGGGCAGAGCTGCAACTGACCGCTGGAGTTCAGCTCTCGCCGGACGGCAGAAGGCGAAGAACGAAGCCGCTTGCGAGCGGCGCAGTGCAGCGAAGAGCTCTCCGAATTCGCCGCTAGCTCCACGGTCCTTCTCAGCTGCGAGTAGCAGCGCTCGCAGTACACAGGGCTTCGCAAGGCCCGAAGACCCGGAGGGAAGTATCGCACACGAAAATGTGCCAGGACAGAGACGTGTTCTACGTTGTCCCTTCTCGTCATGCAGTTTGTGCCTCTGCTGCTTCTGCTGTTAGGAATCGCTCCTTGAAAGGCGAGCGAGAGCGTCCTTCCGGGTGCATTGCACTGAGTCGAGTGCTCGCTCGGGTCTTTGCACTCGGGGCCAAGGCAAGAGGGCGTGCTTGCCCGCAGAACTGAGAACACGCTGTTGGGCAGAGCTGCAACTGACCGCTGGAGTTCAGCTCTCGCCGGACGGCAAAAGGCGAAGAACGAAGCCGCTTGCGTGCGGCGCAGTGCAGCGAAGAGCTCTCCGAATTCGCCGCTAGCTCCACGGTCCTTCTCAGCTGCGAGTAGCAGCGCTCGCAGTACACAGAGCTTCGCAAGGCCCGAAGACCCGGAGGGAAGTATCGCACACGAAAATGTGCCAGGACAGAGACGTGTTCTACGTTGTCCCTTCTCGTCATGCAGTTTGTGCCTCTGCTGCTTCTGCTGTTAGGAATCGCTCCTTGAAAGGCGAGCGAGAGCGTCCTTCCGGGTGCATTGCACTGAGTCGAGTGCTCGCTCGGGACTTTGCTCTCGGGGCCAAGGCAAGAGGGCGTGCTTGCCCGCAGAACTGAGAACACGCTGTTGGGCAGAGCTGCAACTGACCGCTGGAGTTCAGCTCTCGCCGGACGGCAGAAGGCGAAGAACGAAGCCGCTTGCGAGCGGCGCAGTGCAGCGAAGAGCTCTCCGAATTCGCCGCTAGCTCCACGGTCCTTCTCAGCTGCGAGTAGCAGCGCTCGCAGTACACAGAGCTTCGCAAGGCCCGAAGACCCGGAGGGAAGTATGGCACACGGAAATGTGCCAGGACAGAGACGTGTTCTACGTTGTCCCTTCTCGTCATGCAGTTTGTGCCTCTGCTGCTTCTGCTGTTAGGAATCGCTCCTTGAAAGGCGAGCGAGAGCGTCCTTCCGGGTGCATTGCACTGAGTCGAGTGCTCGCTCGGGACTTTGCTCTCGGGGCCAAGGCAAGAGGGCGTGCTTGCCCGCAGAACTGAGAACACGCTGTTGGGCAGAGCTGCAACTGACCGCTGGAGTTCAGCTCTCGCCGGACGGCAGAAGGCGAAGAACGAAGCCGCTTGCGAGCGGCGCAGTGCAGCGAAGAGCTCTCCGAATTCGCCGCTAGCTCCACGGTCCTTCTCAGCTGCGAGTAGCAGCGCTCGCAGTACACAGGGCTTCGCAAGGCCCGAAGACCCGGAGGGAAGTATCGCACACGAAAATGTGCCAGGACAGAGACGTGTTCTACGTTGTCCCTTCTCGTCATGCAGTTTGTGCCTCTGCTGCTTCTGCTGTAGGTAATCGCTCCTTGAAAGGCGAGCGAGAGCGTCCTTCCGGGTGCATTGCACTGAGTCGAGTGCTCGCACGGGTCTTTGCACTCGGGGCCAAGGCAAGAGGGCGTGCTTGCCCGCAGAACTGAGAACACGCTGTTGGGCAGAGCTGCAACTGACCGCTGGAGTTCAGCTCTCGCCGGACGGCAAAAGGCGAAGAACGAAGCCGCTTGCGTGCGGCGCAGTGCAGCGAAGAGCTCTCCGAATTCGCCGCTAGCTCCACGGTCCTTCTCAGCTGCGAGTAGCAGCGCTCGCAGTACACAGAGCTTCGCAAGGCCCGAAGACCCGGAGGGAAGTATCGCACACGAAAATGTGCCAGGACAGAGACGTGTTCTACGTTGTCCCTTCTCGTCATGCAGTTTGTGCCTCTGCTGCTTCTGCTGTTAGGAATCGCTCCTTGAAAGGCGAGCGAGAGCGTCCTTCCGGGTGCATTGCACTGAGTCGAGTGCTCGCTCGGGGCTTTGCTCTCGGGGCCAAGGCAAGAGGGCGTGCTTGCCCGCAGAACTGAGAACACGCTGTTGGGCAGAGCTGCAACTGACCGCTGGAGTTCAGCTCTCGCCGGACGGCAGAAGGCGAAGAACGAAGCCGCTTGCGAGCGGCGCAGTGCAGCGAAGAGCTCTCCGAATTCGCCGCTAGCTCCACGGTCCTTCTCAGCTGCGAGTAGCAGCGCTCGCAGTACACAGAGCTTCGCAAGGCCCGAAGACCCGGAGGGAAGTATCGCACACGAAAATGCGCCAGGACAGAGACGTGTTCTACGTTGTCCCTTCTCGTCATGCAGTTTGTGCCTCTGCTGCTTCTGCTGTAGGTAATCGCTCCTTGAAAGACGAGCGAGAGCGTCCTTCCGGGTGCATTGCACTGAGTCGAGTGCTCGCTCGGGACTTTGCACTCGGGGCCAAGGCAAGAGGGCGTGCTTGCCCGCAGAACTGAGAACACGCTGTTGGGCAGAGCTGCAACTGACCGCTGGAGTTCAGCTCTCGCCGGACGGCAGAAGGCGAAGAACGAAGCCGCTTGCGAGCGGCGCAGTGCAGCGAAGAGCTCTCCGAATTCGCCGCTAGCTCCACGGTCCTTCCCAGCTGCGAGTAGCAGCGCTCGCAGTACACAGAGCTTCGCAAGGCCCGAAGACCCGGAGGGAAGTATCGCACACGAAAATGCGCCAGGACAGAGACGTGTTCTACGTTGTCCCTTCTCGTCATGCAGTTTGTGCCTCTGCTGCTTCTGCTGTTAGGAATCGCTCCTTGAAAGACGAGCGAGAGCGTCCTTCCGGGTGCATTGCACTGAGTCGAGTGCTCGCTCGGGGCTTTGCACTCGGGGCCAAGGCAAGAGGGCGTGCTTGCCCGCAGAACTGAGAACACGCTGTTGGGCAGAGCTGCAACTGACCGCTGGAGTTCAGCTCTCGCCGGACGGCAGAAGGCGAAGAACGAAGCCGCTTGCGAGCGGCGCAGTGCAGCGAAGAGCTCTCCGAATTCGCCGCTAGCTCCACGGTCCTTCTCAGCTGCGAGTAGCAGCGCTCGCAGTACACAGAGCTTCGCAAGGCCCGAAGACCCGGAGGGAAGTATCGCACACGAAAATGCGCCAGGACAGAGACGTGTTCTACGTTGTCCCTTCTCGTCATGCAGTTTGTGCCTCTGCTGCTTCTGCTGTTAGGAATCGCTCCTTGAAAGACGAGCGAGAGCGTCCTTCCGGGTGCATTGCACTGAGTCGAGCGCTCGCTCGGGAATTTGCACTCGGGGCCAAGGCAAGAGGGCGTGCTTGCCCGCAGAACTGAGAACACGCTGTTGGGCAGAGCTGCAACTGACCGCTGGAGTTCAGCTCTCGCCGGACGGCAGAAGGCGAAGAACGAAGCCGCTTGCGAGCGGCGCAGTGCAGCGAAGAGCTCTCCGAATTCGCCGCTAGCTCCACGGTCCTTCTCAGCTGCGAGTAGCAGCGCTCGCAGTACACAGGGCTTCGCAAGGCCCGAAGACCCGGAGGGAAGTATCGCACACGAAAATGCGCCAGGACAGAGACGTGTTCTACGTTGTCCCTTCTCGTCATGCAGTTTGTGCCTCTGCTGCTTCTGCTGTAGGTAATCGCTCCTTGAAAGACGAGCGAGAGCGTCCTTCCGGGTGCATTGCACTGAGTCGAGTGCTCGCTCGGGACTTTGCACTCGGGGCCAAGGCAAGAGGGCGTGCTTGCCCGCAGAACTGAGAACACGCTGTTGGGCAGAGCTGCAACTGACCGCTGGAGTTCAGCTCTCGCCGGACGGCAGAAGGCGAAGAACGAAGCCGCTTGCGAGCGGCGCAGTGCAGCGAAGAGCTCTCCGAATTCGCCGCTAGCTCCACGGTCCTTCTCAGCTGCGAGTAGCAGCGCTCGCAGTACACAGGGCTTCGCAAGGCCCGAAGACCCGGAGGGAAGTATCGCACACGAAAATGTGCCAGGACAGAGACGTGTTCTACGTTGTCCCTTCTCGTCATGCAGTTTGTGCCTCTGCTGCTTCTGCTGTAGGTAATCGCTCCTTGAAAGGCGAGCGAGAGCGTCCTTCCGGGTGCATTGCACTGAGTCGAGTGCTCGCTCGGGTCTTTGCACTCGGGGCCAAGGCAAGAGGGCGTGCTTGCCCGCAGAACTGAGAACACGCTGTTGGGCAGAGCTGCAACTGACCGCTGGAGTTCAGCTCTCGCCGGACGGCAGAAGGCGAAGAACGAAGCCGCTTGCGTGCGGCGCAGTGCAGCGAAGAGCTCTCCGAATTCGCCGCTAGCTCCACGGTCCTTCTCAGCTGCGAGTAGCAGCGCTCGCAGTACACAGAGCTTCGCAAGGCCCGAAGACCCGGAGGGAAGTATCGCACACGAAAATGTGCCAGGACAGAGACGTGTTCTACGTTGTCCCTTCTCGTCATGCAGTTTGTGCCTCTGCTGCTTCTGCTGTTAGGAATCGCTCCTTGAAAGGCGAGCGAGAGCGTCCTTCCGGGTGCATTGCACTGAGTCGAGTGCTCGCTCGGGGCTTTGCTCTCGGGGCCAAGGCAAGAGGGCGTGCTTGCCCGCAGAACTGAGAACACGCTGTTGGGCAGAGCTGCAACTGACCGCTGGAGTTCAGCTCTCGCCGGACGGCAGAAGGCGAAGAACGAAGCCGCTTGCGAGCGGCGCAGTGCAGCGAAGAGCTCTCCGAATTCGCCGCTAGCTCCACGGTCCTTCTCAGCTGCGAGTAGCAGCGCTCGCAGTACACAGAGCTTCGCAAGGCCCGAAGACCCGGAGGGAAGTATGGCACACGGAAATGCGCCAGGACAGAGACGTGTTCTACGTTGTCCCTTCTCGTCATGCAGTTTGTGCCTCTGCTGCTTCTGCTGTTAGGAATCGCTCCTTGAAAGGCGAGCGAGAGCGTCCTTCCGGGTGCATTGCACTGAGTCGAGTGCTCGCTCGGGACTTTGCTCTCGGGGCCAAGGCAAGAGGGCGTGCTTGCCCGCAGAACTGAGAACACGCTGTTGGGCAGAGCTGCAACTGACCGCTGGAGTTCAGCTCTCGCCGGACGGCAGAAGGCGAAGAACGAAGCCGCTTGCGAGCGGCGCAGTGCAGCGAAGAGCTCTCCGAATTCGCCGCTAGCTCCACGGTCCTTCTCAGCTGCGAGTAGCAGCGCTCGCAGTACACAGGGCTTCGCAAGGCCCGAAGACCCGGAGGGAAGTATCGCACACGAAAATGTGCCAGGACAGAGACGTGTTCTACGTTGTCCCTTCTCGTCATGCAGTTTGTGCCTCTGCTGCTTCTGCTGTAGGTAATCGCTCCTTGAAAGGCGAGCGAGAGCGTCCTTCCGGGTGCATTGCACTGAGTCGAGTGCTCGCTCGGGGCTTTGCACTCGGGGCCAAGGCAAGAGGGCGTGCTTGCCCGCAGAACTGAGAACACGCTGTTGGGCAGAGCTGCAACTGACCGCTGGAGTTCAGCTCTCGCCGGACGGCAAAAGGCGAAGAACGAAGCCGCTTGCGTGCGGCGCAGTGCAGCGAAGAGCTCTCCGAATTCGCCGCTAGCTCCACGGTCCTTCTCAGCTGCGAGTAACAGCGCTCGCAGTACACAGAGCTTCGCAAGGCCCGAAGACCCGGAGGGAAGTATCGCACACGAAAATGTGCCAGGACAGAGACGTGTTCTACGTTGTCCCTTCTCGTCATGCAGTTTGTGCCTCTGCTGCTTCTGCTGTTAGGAATCGCTCCTTGAAAGGCGAGCGAGAGCGTCCTTCCGGGTGCATTGCACTGAGTCGAGTGCTCGCTCGGGGCTTTGCTCTCGGGGCCAAGGCAAGAGGGCGTGCTTGCCCGCAGAACTGAGAACACGCTGTTGGGCAGAGCTGCAACTGACCGCTGGAGTTCAGCTCTCGCCGGACGGCAGAAGGCGAAGAACGAAGCCGCTTGCGAGCGGCGCAGTGCAGCGAAGAGCTCTCCGAATTCGCCGCTAGCTCCACGGTCCTTCTCAGCTGCGAGTAGCAGCGCTCGCAGTACACAGAGCTTCGCAAGGCCCGAAGACCCGGAGGGAAGTATGGCACACGGAAATGCGCCAGGACAGAGACGTGTTCTACGTTGTCCCTTCTCGTCATGCAGTTTGTGCCTCTGCTGCTTCTGCTGTTAGGAATCGCTCCTTGAAAGACGAGCGAGAGCGTCCTTCCGGGTGCATTGCACTGAGTCGAGTGCTCGCTCGGGACTTTGCACTCGGGGCCAAGGCAAGAGGGCGTGCTTGCCCGCAGAACTGAGAACACGCTGTTGGGCAGAGCTGCAACTGACCGCTGGAGTTCAGCTCTCGCCGGACGGCAGAAGGCGAAGAACGAAGCCGCTTGCGAGCGGCGCAGTGCAGCGAAGAGCTCTCCGAATTCGCCGCTAGCTCCACGGTCCTTCTCAGCTGCGAGTAGCAGCGCTCGCAGTACACAGAGCTTCGCAAGGCCCGAAGACCCGGAGGGAAGTATCGCACACGAAAATGCGCCAGGACAGAGACGTGTTCTACGTTGTCCCTTCTCGTCATGCAGTTTGTGCCTCTGCTGCTTCTGCTGTTAGGAATCGCTCCTTGAAAGACGAGCGAGAGCGTCCTTCCGGGTGCATTGCACTGAGTCGAGTGCTCGCTCGGGACTTTGCACTCGGGGCCAAGGCAAGAGGGCGTGCTTGCCCGCAGAACTGAGAACACGCTGTTGGGCAGAGCTGCAACTGACCGCTGGAGTTCAGCTCTCGCCGGACGGCAGAAGGCGAAGAACGAAGCCGCTTGCGAGCGGCGCAGTGCAGCGAAGAGCTCTCCGAATTCGCCGCTAGCTCCACGGTCCTTCCCAGCTGCGAGTAGCAGCGCTCGCAGTACACAGAGCTTCGCAAGGCCCGAAGACCCGGAGGGAAGTATCGCACACGAAAATGCGCCAGGACAGAGACGTGTTCTACGTTGTCCCTTCTCGTCATGCAGTTTGTGCCTCTGCTGCTTCTGCTGTTAGGAATCGCTCCTTGAAAGACGAGCGAGAGCGTCCTTCCGGGTGCATTGCACTGAGTCGAGTGCTCGCTCGGGGCTTTGCACTCGGGGCCAAGGCAAGAGGGCGTGCTTGCCCGCAGAACTGAGAACACGCTGTTGGGCAGAGCTGCAACTGACCGCTGGAGTTCAGCTCTCGCCGGACGGCAGAAGGCGAAGAACGAAGCCGCTTGCGAGCGGCGCAGTGCAGCGAAGAGCTCTCCGAATTCGCCGCTAGCTCCACGGTCCTTCTCAGCTGCGAGTAGCAGCGCTCGCAGTACACAGAGCTTCGCAAGGCCCGAAGACCCGGAGGGAAGTATCGCACACGAAAATGCGCCAGGACAGAGACGTGTTCTACGTTGTCCCTTCTCGTCATGCAGTTTGTGCCTCTGCTGCTTCTGCTGTTAGGAATCGCTCCTTGAAAGGCGAGCGAGAGCGTCCTTCCGGGTGCATTGCACTGAGTCGAGTGCTCGCTCGGGGCTTTGCTCTCGGGGCCAAGGCAAGAGGGCGTGCTTGCCCGCAGAACTGAGAACACGCTGTTGGGCAGAGCTGCAACTGACCGCTGGAGTTCAGCTCTCGCCGGACGGCAGAAGGCGAAGAACGAAGCCGCTTGCGAGCGGCGCAGTGCAGCGAAGAGCTCTCCGAATTCGCCGCTAGCTCCACGGTCCTTCTCAGCTGCGTGTAGCAGCGCTCGCAGTACACAGAGCTTCGCAAGGCCCGAAGACCCGGAGGGAAGTATCGCACACGAAAATGCGCCAGGACAGAGACGTGTTCTACGTTGTCCCTTCTCGTCATGCAGTTTGTGCCTCTGCTGCTTCTGCTGTAGGTAATCGCTCCTTGAAAGACGAGCGAGAGCGTCCTTCCGGGTGCATTGCACTGAGTCGAGTGCTCGCTCGGGACTTTGCACTCGGGGCCAAGGCAAGAGGGCGTGCTTGCCCGCAGAACTGAGAACACGCTGTTGGGCAGAGCTGCAACTGACCGCTGGAGTTCAGCTCTCGCCGGACGGCAGAAGGCGAAGAACGAAGCCGCTTGCGAGCGGCGCAGTGCAGCGAAGAGCTCTCCGAATTCGCCGCTAGCTCCACGGTCCTTCTCAGCTGCGTGTAGCAGCGCTCGCAGTACACAGAGCTTCGCAAGGCCCGAAGACCCGGAGGGAAGTATCGCACACGAAAATGTGCCAGGACAGAGACGTGTTCTACGTTGTCCCTTCTCGTCATGCAGTTTGTGCCTCTGCTGCTTCTGCTGTTAGGAATCGCTCCTTGAAAGACGAGCGAGAGCGTCCTTCCGGGTGCATTGCACTGAGTCGAGTGCTCGCTCGGGGCTTTGCTCTCGGGGCCAAGGCAAGAGGGCGTGCTTGCCCGCAGAACTGAGAACACGCTGTTGGGCAGAGCTGCAACTGACCGCTGGAGTTCAGCTCTCGCCGGACGGCAGAAGGCGAAGAACGAAGCCGCTTGCGAGCGGCGCAGTGCAGCGAAGAGCTCTCCGAATTCGCCGCTAGCTCCACGGTCCTTCTCAGCTGCGAGTAGCAGCGCTCGCAGTACACAGAGCTTCGCAAGGCCCGAAGACCCGGAGGGAAGTATGGCACACGGAAATGCGCCAGGACAGAGACGTGTTCTACGTTGTCCCTTCTCGTCATGCAGTTTGTGCCTCTGCTGCTTCTGCTGTTAGGAATCGCTCCTTGAAAGACGAGCGAGAGCGTCCTTCCGGGTGCATTGCACTGAGTCGAGTGCTCGCTCGGGGCTTTGCACTCGGGGCCAAGGCAAGAGGGCGTGCTTGCCCGCAGAACTGAGAACACGCTGTTGGGCAGAGCTGCAACTGACCGCTGGAGTTCAGCTCTCGCCGGACGGCAGAAGGCGAAGAACGAAGCCGCTTGCGAGCGGCGCAGTGCAGCGAAGAGCTCTCCGAATTCGCCGCTAGCTCCACGGTCCTTCTCAGCTGCGAGTAGCAGCGCTCGCAGTACACAGAGCTTCGCAAGGCCCGAAGACCCGGAGGGAAGTATCGCACACGAAAATGCGCCAGGACAGAGACGTGTTCTACGTTGTCCCTTCTCGTCATGCAGTTTGTGCCTCTGCTGCTTCTGCTGTTAGGAATCGCTCCTTGAAAGACGAGCGAGAGCGTCCTTCCGGGTGCATTGCACTGAGTCGAGTGCTCGCTCGGGACTTTGCACTCGGGGCCAAGGCAAGAGGGCGTGCTTGCCCGCAGAACTGAGAACACGCTGTTGGGCAGAGCTGCAACTGACCGCTGGAGTTCAGCTCTCGCCGGACGGCAGAAGGCGAAGAACGAAGCCGCTTGCGAGCGGCGCAGTGCAGCGAAGAGCTCTCCGAATTCGCCGCTAGCTCCACGGTCCTTCCCAGCTGCGAGTAGCAGCGCTCGCAGTACACAGAGCTTCGCAAGGCCCGAAGACCCGGAGGGAAGTATCGCACACGAAAATGCGCCAGGACAGAGACGTGTTCTACGTTGTCCCTTCTCGTCATGCAGTTTGTGCCTCTGCTGCTTCTGCTGTTAGGAATCGCTCCTTGAAAGACGAGCGAGAGCGTCCTTCCGGGTGCATTGCACTGAGTCGAGTGCTCGCTCGGGGCTTTGCACTCGGGGCCAAGGCAAGAGGGCGTGCTTGCCCGCAGAACTGAGAACACGCTGTTGGGCAGAGCTGCAACTGACCGCTGGAGTTCAGCTCTCGCCGGACGGCAGAAGGCGAAGAACGAAGCCGCTTGCGAGCGGCGCAGTGCAGCGAAGAGCTCTCCGAATTCGCCGCTAGCTCCACGGTCCTTCTCAGCTGCGAGTAGCAGCGCTCGCAGTACACAGAGCTTCGCAAGGCCCGAAGACCCGGAGGGAAGTATCGCACACGAAAATGCGCCAGGACAGAGACGTGTTCTACGTTGTCCCTTCTCGTCATGCAGTTTGTGCCTCTGCTGCTTCTGCTGTTAGGAATCGCTCCTTGAAAGACGAGCGAGAGCGTCCTTCCGGGTGCATTGCACTGAGTCGAGTGCTCGCTCGGGGCTTTGCACTCGGGGCCAAGGCAAGAGGGCGTGCTTGCCCGCAGAACTGAGAACACGCTGTTGGGCAGAGCTGAAACTTACCGCTGGAGTTCAGCTCTCGCCGGACGGCAGAAGGCGAAGAACGAAGCCGCTTGCGAGCGGCGCAGTGCAGCGAAGAGCTCTCCGAATTCGCCGCTAGCTCCACGGTCCTTCTCAGCTGCGAGTAGCAGCGCTCGCAGTACACAGAGCTTCGCAAGGCCCGAAGACCCGGAGGGAAGTATGGCACACGGAAATGTGCCAGGACAGAGACGTGTTCTACGTTGTCCCTTCTCGTCATGCAGTTGGTGCCTCTGCTGCTTCTGCTGTTAGGATCGCTCCTTGAAAGACGAGCGAGAGCGTCCTTCCGGGTGCATTGCACTGAGTCGAGTGCTCGCTCGGGACTTTGCCTCTCAGGGGGGCCAAGGCAAGAGGGCGTGCTTGCCCGCAGAACTGAGAACACGCTGTTGGGCAGAGCTGCAACTGACCGCTGGAGTTCAGCTCTCGCCGGACGGCAGAAGGCGAAGAACGAAGCCGCTTGCGAGCGGCGCAGTGCAGCGAAGAGCTCTCCGAATTCGCCGCTAGCTCCACGGGTCCTTCTCAGCTGCGAGTAGCAGCGCTCGCAGTACACAGAGCTTCGCAAGGCCCGAAGACCCGGAGGGAAGTATCGCACACGGAAATGTGCCAGGACAGAGACGTGTTCTACGTTGTCCCTTCTCGTCATGCAGTTTGTGCCTCTGCTGCTTCTGCTGTTAGGAATCGCTCCTTGAAAGACGAGCGAGAGCGTCCTTCCGGTGCATTGCACTGAGTCGAGTGCTCGCTCCGGGACTTTGCTCTCGGGGCCAAGGCAAGAGGGCGTGCTTGCCGCAGAACTGAGAACACGCTGTTGGGCAGAGCTGCAACTGACCGCTGGAGTTCAGCTCTCGCCGGACGGCAGAAGGCGAAGAACGAAGCCGCTTGCGAGCGGCGCAGTGCAGCGAAGAGCTCTCCGAATTCGCCGCTAGCTCCACGGTCCCTTCTCAGCTGCGAGTAGCAGCGCTCGCAGTTACACAGAGCTTCGGCAAGCCCGAAGACCCGGAGGGAAGTATCGCACACGAAAATGTGCCAGGACGAGACGTGTTCTACGTTGTCCCTTCTCGTCATGCAGTTGTGCCTCTGCTGCTCTGCTGTTAGGAATCGCTCCTTGAAAGGCGAGCGAGAGCGTCCTTCCGGGTGCATTGCACTGAGTCGAGTGCTCGCTCGGGACTTTGCACTCGGGGCCAAGGCAAGAGGGCGTGCTTGCCCGCAGAACTGAGAACACGCTGTTGGGCAGAGCTGAAACTTACCGCTGGAGTTCAGCTCTCGCCGACGGCAGAGGCGAAGAACGAAGCCGCTTGCGAGCGGCGCTAGTGCAGCGAAGAGCTCTCCGAATTCGCCGCAAGCTCCACGGTCCTTCTCAGCTGCGAGTAGCAGCGCTCGCAGTACACAGAGCTTCGCAAGGCCCGAAGAACCCGGAGGGAAGTATGGCACACGGAAATGCGCCAGGACAGAGACGTGTTCTACGTTGTCCCTTCTCGTCATGCAGTTTGTGCCTCTGCTGCTTCTGCTGTTAGGAATCGCTCCTTGAAAGGCGAGCGAGAGCGTCCTTCCGGGTGCATTGCACTGAGTCGAGTGCTCGCTCGGGCTTTGCTCTCGGGGGCCAGGCAAGAGGGCGTGCTTGCCCGCAGAACTGAGAACACGCTGTTGGGCAGAGCTGCAACTGACCGCTGGAGTTCAGCTCTCGCCGGACGGCAGAAGGCGAAGAACGAAGCCGCTTGCGAGCGGCGCAGTGCAGCGAAGAGCTCTCCGAATTCGCCGCTAGCTCCACGGTCCTTCTCAGCTGCGAGTAGCAGCGCTCGCAGTACACAGAGCTTCGCAAGGCCCGAAGACCCGGAGGGAAGTATGGCACACGGAAATGCGCCAGGACAGAGACGTGTTCTACGTTGTCCCTTCTCGTCATGCAGTTTGTGCCTCTGCTGCTTCTGCTGTTAGGAATCGCTCCTTGAAAGACGAGCGAGAGCGTCCTTCCGGGTGCATTGCACTGAGTCGAGTGCTCGCTCGGGACTTTGCTCTCGGGGCCAAGGCAAGAGGGCGTGCTTGCCGCAGAACTGAGAACACGCTGTTGGGCAGAGCTGCAACTGACCGCTGGAGTTCAGCTCTCGCGGACGGCCGGCAGAAGGCGAAGAACGAAGCCGCTTGCGAGCGGCGCAGTGCAGCGAAGAGCTCTCCGAATTCGCCGCTAGCTCCACGGTCTTTCTCAGCTGCGAGTAGCAGCGCTCGCAGTACACAGGGCTTCGCAAGGCCCGAAGACCCGGAGGGAAGTATCGCACACGAAAATGTGCCAGGACAGAGACGTGTTCTACGTTGTCCCTTCTCGTCATGCAGACCCCTCTGCTGCTTCTGCTGTTAGGAATCGCTCCTTGAAAGGCGAGCGAGAGCGTCCTTCCGGGTGCATTGCACTGAGTCGAGTGCTCGCTCGGGACTTTGCTCTCGGGGCCAAGGCAAGAGGGCGTGCTTGCCCGCAGAACTGAGAACACGCTGTTGGGCAGAGCTGCAACTGACCGCTGGAGTTCAGCTCTCGCCGGACGGCAGAAGGCGAAGAACGAAGCCGCTTGCGAGCGGCGCAGTGCAGCGAAGAGCTCTCCGAATTCGCCGCTAGCTCCACGGTCCTTCTCAGCTGCGAGTAGCAGCGCTCGCAGTACACAGGGCTTCGCAAGGCCCGAAGACCCGGAGGGAAGTATCGCACACGAAAATGTGCCAGGACAGAGACGTGTTCTACGTTGTCCCTTCTCGTCATGCAGTTTGTGCCTCTGCTGCTTCTGCTGTTAGGAATCGCTCCTTGAAAGGCGAGCGAGAGCGTCCTTCCGGGTGCATTGCACTGAGTCGAGTGCTCGCTCGGGACTTTGCACTCGGGGCCAAGGCAAGAGGGCGTGCTTGCCCGCAGAACTGAGAACACGCTGTTGGGCAGAGCTGCAACTGACCGCTGGAGTTCAGCTCTCGCCGGACGGCAAAAGGCGAAGAACGAAGCCGCTTGCGTGCGGCGCAGTGCAGCGAAGAGCTCTCCGAATTCGCCGCTAGCTCCACGGTCCTTCTCAGCTGCGAGTAGCAGCGCTCGCAGTACACAGAGCTTCGCAAGGCCCGAAGACCCGGAGGGAAGTATCGCACACGAAAATGTGCCAGGACAGAGACGTGTTCTACGTTGTCCCTTCTCGTCATGCAGTTTGTGCCTCTGCTGCTTCTGCTGTTAGGAATCGCTCCA